>NW_010265025.1:16530-42280 GCF_000690775.1 Eurypyga helias | reverse complement strand
TGTTAAACAGTACCTGTCCCAACATATTGGCTTCTTCCCAAGGATCCTTCCCAATCAGTTCCCTGAAGAGGCCCAAGTTCGCTCTCCTGAAGTCCAGGCTAGCGAGCTTGCTGCGTACCTTCCTCACCTCCTTAAGGATCTCAAATTCCACCATCTCATGGTCGCTGCAGCCACGGCTGCCCTTGAGCTTCACATTCCCCACCAGCCCCTCCCTGTTGGTAAGAACAAGGTCCAGCACAGCTCACCTTCTCATTGGCTCCTCTATCACTTGGATAAGTAAGCTGCGTTCCAGGAACCTCCTGGCTTGCTTGTGTCCTGCTGTGTTGTCCCTCCAACAGATATTGGGGTGGTTGAAGTTCCCCATGAGGACCAGGGTTTGTGAATGTGAGGCTGTTGCTATCTGCAGAGCTACAAAGTTACAAGACTCACAGGAGTCCTGTTTAGGGGAATAGATCCCCATGTAGGGAAGCTGCTGGGGAGGTAGATGGGGTGCAGGCATCAAGATTTTCTGCTGATTACACATGGACACTGCAGAAGAACCAGAAATTAATCAGTTCAGGTGACACTGAGAGCCTTCTGTAAACCTAAGCCCACAGATCAGACCTCCTGACGTCCACCTCATGACTTATCCTCCATACAAGACAATCATTTCCATCCAGACATCAAACTGAATCCAAGTCATATACTGAATTTGTTATTAATAATGAAACCATTCTCATCTCACTGTCTGTGCTGAGCTGGCTCTACTGATCAGGTTCAGACTGCCATCTAATTCTTTCAAAGCTATTTTGAATCCATATCTTTCAGGAATACTGAAATGGCAGGCAGATCTGTTTCAGAAAAACCCAGGATAAATTCAGACATTTCATGAGCATCTTTCATTTGCAGAAATTAATACAGTGAATTAATTAGGAGGGAATCTCTTTATGTTCAAAGCACTTGAAATCATTCTCTGCAAGCATTCTTGAAGGATATTTCATACATCCTTTTTTTCTTCTACCTCTCTTTTTTAGCAACTCATCAACCTCTAGACCTGAAGATCCTGGGAATAGCAGTATGCAGAAGTTTAACAGCTGCTCCCTGGGAACGGTTTTCATGTGCACTCCTACCCTTGGAAAATAGGATGTTGCTAAACCCTGTTCAGTGAGGTCTAAGGGCATGACCACCCTGGTACACGACTGCATGGAGGCAGGTATGGCTACACATAGCATCTCACCCTCCCCTCTGTACCTGTTCTCACTGCATAGTGAATGTTGGGTAATTTGAGGTACTTTCTGCTCTATGGTGGGCCAACCTTCGGACTTATGAGCACACTGCAGATGGAGATGGAAAGAAAGCACGGTGTAACCAGCTCATGGTGCTGCTGGGCTTGATGTTAGCCAGGGTACTGTGCAGGGTGTAAGAGGGAAAGAAGACAAAGGATGGTTTTTCCAAGGGTATAAATTTTTGGTTGGGAATGATGCACAGTCCCCAGGATAAGAGTTGCCAGCACAAGAAAGATGTTGACCCTGGCTGGAGGCCAGGTGCCCACCAAAGCTGCTCTGTCACTGCCTCCTCAGCTGGGCACGGGAGAAAAAATATAGGGAAAAGCTCCTGGGTCAAGATAAGGACAGGGAGAGATCATTCATTCACACTCAACTTGCAATTAGTTTATTACCAATCACATCAGAGTAGAAGAGAACTTAAACATCTTCCCTCCACCCCTCCCTTATTCCCGAGCTCAACTTCACTCTTGATTTTCTCTACCTCCTCCCCCCGAGTGGAACAAGGGGACAAGGAATAGGGGTTGTGGTCAGCCCATCAAATGTGGTCTCTGCTGGTCCTTCCTCCTCAGGGAAGGATCCTCACACTCTGCCCCTGCTCCAGTGTGGGGTCCCTCCCACGGGAGACAGTCCTCCACCAACTTCTCCAACGTGACTCCTTCCCATGGGCTGCAGTTCTCCATGAACTGCTCCAGCATGGGTCCCCCCACGGGGTGCCATCCTTCAGAAACAGCTGCTCCAGCCTGGGTCCCCCCGGGGTCACAAGTCCTGCAGCAAACCTGCTCCAGCCTGGGCTCCTCTCTCCACGGGGCCACAGCTCCTGCCAGGAGCCTGCTCCAGCGTGGGCTGCCCACAGGATTACAGCCTCCTTTGGTCATCCCCCTGCTCTGGTGTGGGGTCCTCCCTGGGCTGCAGGTGGGTCTCTGCTCCCCCGTGACCCTCCATGTCTGCAGGGCACAGTTGGCTTCACCATGGGCTGCACCACGGGCTGCCTGGGAATCTCTGCTCTGATGCCTGAAGTACCTCCTGCCCCTCCTCCACTGATCTTGGGGTCTGCAGGGCTGTTCCTCTCACATATTCTCACTCCTCTTTTGGGCTGCATTTGTGCAGTCTGTGTCTTCTCCCTCCCCTTCTCAAACATGGTATCCCAGAGTCACTACCACCATCACTGATGGGCTCAGCTTTGGCCAGCAGCAGCTCTGTCTTGGAGCTGGCTGGCAACAGCTCTGTCAGACATAGAGAAGGCTGCCAGCAGCTTCTCACAGAAGTCACCTTTGTGGCCTCCCCCTACCCAATACAAACTCAATACAGATGGTCAGGTCCAGAAGCATCAGGAGGCCAAGGACTGGAGCAGGGGCTCAGAGAGGTTGCAGACTGTCCATCCCTGGAGATATTAAAAACCTGCTTGGACAGGACCCTAAGCAACCCCATATAACTTCAAAAGAGTCTCCCTTTGCACAAGGGGTTGGACCAAATGAACTTGCAGAGATCCCTTCCAAAGCGGAACTTTTCTATAGACCTCTCTTCTAGACCCTAACGGACATATTAGACACCTTGAGTTATAAACTGCCAAGAAATGTCACAGGCAAAAAAGGGTCACAGGGGATTTGGACCCTACACGGTATAGCCTAAATCACCTGAGTCCCTTTGGGATGCAAATTCCTCCTGCTTCCAAGAGAAGATTACCAAAGTGGAATAGCTGCCTGAAAAAAAAAAGTATATACCTTAGCTCATACATCTCAGGGCAGTAACTTGTGAAGAAACTAAGGTTTGTTCAGGAATTAGCTTTGCTAGGTGCTCTGCACTTCATCCTGCTCTCAGAATCACTTCAGCCTGAGCTTTAGTCAAGGAGTGTGATTATCAATGCGCTTGAAATTATGCATATGGTTATGTGCTTTCTCAGGTCAGAGTGACAGTGCTCAGTACCAGCCAGAATTGAGCCCTTGCATAAGCTTTCCTTTGTGGCAAAGAGTTCTTAAACTTTAAAAATAAGGCCTCTCAGAGACAGAGTTATTTAAGTTTTTTCGTGGGGAATTAATGTCCTGAATTTTTTTGTCTTATATCTTTTTAAAAAGAAACCGATTTTGACTTTGAAAATAACATTTCAGAGTGCCCACATCAAATTTGCCTCCCTTAGAGGTGCCACACGAATGGTTGTCAGGTAGGAGTGCAAATGATTTGACAGAAGTGTGTAAGAGGAAATGTCAAGTGTATTTTTTTTGAGAGAAAAAGTGTTTGCCTTTACTTGTTTCATCTGCTGGTTTTTATCATGAACAGCAATGACAAGAGCAAAAGCTTTCTGTAGCTGATATCACATTTCCATTTGTATTTGCAAGAGTAGATGAAGAAGGAGCAAGAAAGTTTTAAGCCAGAACTATGTGGATAAGGGAGCTTCCATACTGAGGGAAATTCTGGAAAGGATTTTTTTTTTTTTCACAATGCCTATGAAAATAAACATGTTCTTTGGATATGCCAGTATTGAAAAATATTGATTCATAAGGAAGTACTTCATTCTGAAAGTCACCATCAGAAAATAAAAATTATTCTTGTATTCCCTAGGAAGAACTCTCCTACTTAATTGATTACTCTGCCAGCTTCCCTTCCCTCCTTTTCCTCACTGTGTCAATGAAGAACTGAAGTTAGTTGAAAATTAGTGGCCAGCTTCACTTATTATAGATCACCCATAGCAAATCACTGCAACAAAACCTAGAAGCAGAGGTGCTGGGGTACATGTCTCTCTCATATGCTTCTGGGCTCCTTAACAGCTGTCATCTCTTGAGTGCACAACTTCTAGCCCAACAGTCCCAACAGTAGCTTCATGGGTGATGGGTGTTTTACAGTCTTAGTTCTTAGTTACCTTTTATTTTGCTTCCAGTGACTCAGTGGGAGTCTTACAATGGATGTAAAGTGGGAGTAACTTCAGGTCCTGGAAGAAAAATCATCTGTGAATTCTTCTTTTTGTGAAAGTGTTGAACTTTCATGGCAGGCTGGAGATAATTCTTTGGTATTTGTCAGCAACATGCTCAAACTGGGAAGCAGGACGGCTATATACCATAGACGTGTTAACCTGGTTTTAACTCCAGCTCTCAGTTTGACCAAATCATTGCTAACCTGGAACTTTCCTGGGCCAGGATTTTATTACAGTGGCTCATTATTTCTTTTATTTTCAAATATATAAAAGGATGTTTTCCCTCTACTTACTTTTGTGTGATCCTACCAGTAAGAAATAGCTTCTGTGGCTGTGCTTATAGACAGAAAAATTGATATTTGTGTAGATCTCGGAATAATTTGCAGTTACTCCCCTATAGCATAAAGGGCTCAATATTGGTCATTACAAAGCACAATGAATTTGTGCTTTCTCTATAAATCATAACTATCGTGGAACAACTGAATCACTGTTGCAGTGCGTTTATCACTGGTGACAACTTAAATCTGAGAGAGTGATTGATCCACAAACAGTTTATTAAAAATTAATTTGACGCCTTACGTAATGTTGGCTGCGGTGCTGCTTTCTCTGAAGTCCTGCTTCCTTTGAAGTCTTGCCACTGTCTTCTTCAATATCAAGATCAGATACTTCTTTTGCATAAGTGTTGCCATTCAGGGTAGGCTTGTGTATGACCTGATTCCTTGATCAAGATTTTTTCTGTTGACCTGGGCAGTCAATTTGTATCTGTTATACTGCTGGACATCTATAGTTCAGCCACGCAACCTGGAAGACTTTCATGGTTTGTTTTTGGTTTTTTTTCCGTTTTGAGAGTGTGACATTTGTTTTGCATTTTTAACATCCTGGAATGGTTAGAGATATTGGAGTTGATGATCTGAATGCAGTTAGAAAGGATTTTAATCTTTATTCTTACACTATGGCATCATGACTTTCCAAGAAACTTCACGAGTACCTCAGTGGCACTTTACAAAACATACATCACTCTTATCATTACACCCATCCAAATGGAATAAGAATTACAAGTCTGATTTTCCTTATAGCCTTTTCTTCTAGTCACAGAGAGCAAGTTCACATTTATCAGTCCCCCAACAAGTCACCAGCATTACTCTTTGTTTTGCAATTTCATCGGTTTATGACAGAACACTTACATTAGCATGATTGTTTCAATTTATTAACTTTCCTTGCTCTGAAAGTGTTAATTCTTTGGATACTTCTAATTGTTATTGTTATTATTACTATTGTTATTTAGATTGCTCTCCTGACACATAATAATACATACAAGTGTGTGTAAGAATTTGAGAACCCTTGCTCAGTTTCAGTCAAATTGGTGAGAAGTGACAAGAATTATCAAGAATAATCCAATTCCTAGAGGTTTTGTGAAAATGGGCACCAAGCTGAAGTTTGTATTTGCCTGGCTGGAGTTAAATCCTGCAGCCTGAAATTCATCAGTTTTGAGTATCAAAGATACCAAACTGAAGATGTACCAAACTAAGAGGAAAGCGAGGAGAGAGACCTTTTCTGTACTCCAACTAAGTACATTCTGAGTCAGGGTTTGTACTTTCCTTAAGACCAAGATGGGTACACACAAGACAAGGTGAGAAATGAGAACCCAGTGATCACAGAATTAAGTTATTGCACAGTTAATGAATGCACAGAGAAGGACCACCACCTCATTTACTTGTCCCTGTTCAGGCACTGCTCTGATGAGAAGACCTCATAGTACAAGCAGGTATGACAGATATAGACAGACAGAGCTATAGGTGGTAATAAGAACAAGGACACTAAACGTGGTAGTTCTGCAAATTGTCTAAGTCTAGGAACTTATATGCTCTAACTTTAGTTGTTGCATTTTTGAAAATAATTTAGGTATCTCACTCCACTGGTTTAAGGATTTGAGAATTTGAGTGTTAGAAAAGTTTATCCCATGTACTTTGTCCAAAGTCACATGTAAAAAGCCTATGTAAGAGCTGGAAATGAATATCTTGAGACCAGATTAGCCGCAGGACTATGTGCCTTTTTGTTTATTCCCTCTCCTGTGGTCAGCGCAGCATCACACACTTCCCTCAGTTATATTTGTCTAGTGGAAAAGATGTCATCGCATATACCAAGGATATTGCTTTGTCTCTCATAATTCAAACATCCCGAACTACAAAGCTAAAGAAAAAACTGTCTTCAGCTCCTCATTTATAATTTGTGCTCTTGCAGGATCTGCCACTGCAGAATTTGTTTTCAGTGTGAGTTAAGGGAAAAATCCCTCTTAATTGCTAAACTTTTCTAGTTCTTCTCTTATTAGTTGCAATTAAACATATGAATTACTGAGATGTCTACAGTTCACCAAAGATCATCATAAAGCATCTTTTTAAAGCACTTCAATTTTTAGTGATACTTTCCCCCTATTAGGGATAATGTGATGACAACATAAGAGGAACTTGCCAAAAATGCTTTCTTGGTGGGTAATAAATAGATGTAGTAAACAACAGCTCAAGTAATATTGAAGGCAAAAGGCTCTATGGAGATTTGCCCTAAGTAGGCGTGTTCTCATCCTCGTGAATGTTTTCTTTCTATAGCTATCATAATTCACCGCCAGTATGTTATAATCTCAATACTTTGGAGACAATAAAAACAACTGTCGCGCTCATTGCTTACAAATAATTTGCAAATCATTCAATCCATTTTTCCATTTCCTTGGAAAATCAATTCCATGTCTCTATTTTTTCTCTGGTGAGCGCAAAGACAACTGTTTGGAAAAATCCTGGTGTGCCAGGGTACGCTCTAGCCAAGTGGGATCAACACTTGTCAAAACCACAGTGCCTTTCCAGCCTTAAGCTTTACACTGGAAAACGCCTAGCAAAAAATACATGTGTTTCTTCATCTTCAAGGAGAAATGCATTATGAAAACAAAATGTATTTACTAGCTTGCAAGTCTGTGGTTAAAACAAAACTAAGGAATGCACCTTTGTGGAGTGGTTTTGGTTTTGGTTTTTTAATAGCAAGGAATAACCTCTTCTGGGGTAGCATATAGTGACTCATGCCAGTTTTTACAGCAATGGCACGCAGGAAATTGCACAGCTAGCAATTGACATCCTTTTGTCACCTGAAGAAATAGGTTACAGATTACTTGGCTGTGATGATCTTGGCTTAATTCCTTATAAATAAGAAAACTCATACTTCTTTATCTTCCACAGGGCATTTAAATTGCTTGCAAAGCTTTATGGCAAACGAAGCAAAAGAGCATGTTCAGAATTGCTTTTAGCATACTTGGGAATGGTGAGACCTCTGCAAATCTTAGGCAGATTTCAAAAATATGCACCACATCTTTTATATGAACTGGTTACTGTTAGGCTTGGGCTCTTGTGCTTTTGTGCTGAAAACCTGCTTTATCCAAGTACAGCTTATGCTAGGATTTCCAGGTGAAGGAGTAATTTGTTTCAGTACAACCAACCAAGCTCTGGTATCAGCTTTCTTTTTAAAGTAATCTGACTTCACAAACCAGGGAGTAAGGCCCACACGCCAGACTAAACAGTCCAACAAATATTTAGCAACCAGCAACCTCTGCTCCAGCCATACCCTGAGGTATGGACAGAACTCAAAGTGAGAAACTATGATCCACAGTTAAATTCCAGCTACAACAGGAACAATATTTTCCTTATGGATTTGAGGTTGAAAGAGCAGAATATTTAAGTAGTATAACATAAAGTTGCAGCAGGCTGTGATGTTCAAAACTGCAAAGCCACAGCAGGAGGAGGAATGAGTTGTAGAGGACCTTGAGTCTCATAGCAGACCATCTGTATTTCTGTCCAGGAGAGGACAGCAGCTCCCAGTGCTACAGCCCAGCCGGATGTGCTGAGCCGTGCACGTCAAGATCGCGGACACAGGCAGAGATTTAAAGGAGCAGAAAGTGGAGATGGGCAAGTAGCAGTATAAGATGGACCAGCTTTGGCTCCATCATCGCTGCTTCACTGTCCTTGGCATCACCTCAGACACACAGTGAAGTCTGTAGGACTTGGCAGACCCCTCTCCAGCCCCTACTTAAGTTGTGATGGAGTCTGTTTCTGTGGGCATCTATTTACACTGTAATCATAATACTTGTTTTGAAATGTTTAGTTTCATTTGGGTGGGCTGTAAAAGCCATCGGGTTTTCCTCTGCTCTTCAAATTTAGATCTGTGGTTTCAATATGATGATCTAAGAACTTCATTTTTAAAGCTGTTAAAATGAAATGTTCCATCATGTCAGAAAGGAAATAGTTTATTTGTGAAACATGGAAACAAAACTTACATATTTCTAAAATCCTTCCTTTTTTTTTTTTTTCAGCAGAAATAAACAGAAAAAATGCTCAGGAGATTAGATAGGAATCTGCAGGTAGTTTCAGTCACATAAAGCTGCATTTCGCTCCTATTGAAACTCCTTTCTTCATTTAATTTGCAGGTTAAAAGAAATAGAAAAATAGTCCCCTCCCTGTTCAAGGAAGCAAGCAGAATGGAATACAGCAGTGTCAGGCTGGGCCAGGGACTTAAGAAGTGCCAGCACTTCTAGTCTTTTTCTATTTCTCATGGAACTTTGGTGATGGGATTTTAGCCAGTCGGTTCAGGGCGCCAGAGATACCCTTGAAATAAAAACAACCTGATTTTCAGAAATACCCAGTGCCTGCCACTCCTACTGACTGTAGTAAGACTTCTCTAAACTGAAAGAAGTGACATTTTAGTTCAGGTGCTTGGCCTGCTGACACTCAGGTTATTTTACAGGATGTCAGCTATAAGGCATAATTTCTGTTGCTAATACATAGTATCCGATCTATTAACAGTCATGCAAGCTTACTTTAAAATGTGAGAAGTCTCTCAAAAAATAATATGACACTTTCACAAATGTTAAAGAAATACTACTTTACTGCATGTGTACAACTCCTGTTGGACTCAGGACTACCAAAGCAAATACTTGTGGAAATTTGGCACCAAGGTGGTTGTGTTAGAATGTTCTTTTTAAAGCCAGATTTAACATGTACATCTTGTTTTTCTTAATTTGTATTAGCTAATTGCTTTTCAAATCTAATGAATAGAGACAGAGCTCCTCTGAGACTGGGAGTGTGCTGGGAGCATGTTGTGTTACATCTGCTTGCTTCAGTTTGAATTACATCAGATTCTGTAGTGCAACAGGCTGTTAATGGGTGCTGTCACACACAGTTTGGTACAATCAAATGTCTACATTCTGAATTTGCAGTCTTGATCTTGCCCCCACTGGAGCCATGAGAAGAGTTTCAGTCCTCTATAAGGGGTTTCTTTTAAACCTATATCTATGCATTTTGAAAGACCTTCCTGAGGCTAAATTATTGCATAGTAGCCATTGGATGACATTGCTTTTTTTCAGCATCATAGGCTTGTCTGAAACCTACCAAAGTCAACAGTCTATAAATCAATTCATTTAACCACTGCAGATGCCTGAGTACTAGTAAAGAACCAATCTGCATCACTGAATTCAAGGAGAGCATCACTAAGAAACAGCAAAACAATGTTCATGATCACAGTGTGATCAACCAAAAGGATTCATAAGAGGCAAAAGGTTTTAGAAGAAATCTTAGACAAAAGTCTAGAACAGTGAGTATTGAATAGAATTGAGAGGAAGAAACAGGAAAGGTTGATCACATAGTGCTTGAGTGACGATACAGTCAACACAAGGTGAAGTTCAGTCTATCCCATAGGAAAAAGAGAAAGCACATGGTTTACAATTATTACAGCTACTACAACTGTTCCTGCAAGCTGGAGTCACTTCTGCAAAGTTGCTCCCAAGATCTCAGAGGAGGAGTGGTGGAATGAGGAGAAAGACAGCAGGAGAACATCACAGGTCTCTTGGTTCCTCCAGGTGACAAAAGGTGTCCTCCACCCTTAAGGCTGTTAATTGTTTGATGCTACTGCTCTCCCTTCCAGCCATGCCCTGAGAGCTCTTTGCTCTCTGAAGTTGTGCATGGATAAAACAGAATTCAGGCTGAAAGCTGGACCCCTGTATTCTAGTTAAAAAGTCAATTAAGTACATTAAGGAGGTGAGAGCTATCACCGGCTCAGTCCATTCTGGATAACACTGATCTACACATGTAGATCTCCAGGGTGAGCTATTTGGCTTCAGCAGAGAGATGTTCATTCACCCTGAGAGCCCTCCTAGAAATGTGCAAAGCATTAAACTTGCATCTGATGCTTGTGCAGTGAACCAAATTCTTGCCTTCAGCAATGTTAATTTCAGGCTGGAGTTAGCCAGTGGAGTTGCTCTGAACTACAGCTAATGGAAATGAGAGGTAAATCTGATCTACAATTTCATGTGGAAAATGGCAATATAGATTGATTGAGATATTATTTTAGAAATATTTCATAGTCAATATTATGACTTCAAAGCTCAATGTCATCTCAAGTCTCCTGGCAAGGATACATGACATTTATTAGTAGAGATGCTGAAGGATTGGCATCCAGTTGATGTCATCATACAAATTACTTTTCCATTATCTATTGATTACTGCTCTGACTGGCAAAGAGTACATGTTTACTTTTCATACCAATGGAAAATAGAAAAATGTAATAGCTAACCACTTTAGGTAATTATCCAGTTCTTGAAATTCTTCAACTATGACCAGATAGAAACTGTGGCTGTTCCAGCACCCAGTAATCTCACTTCGCAGCAAAAGAATCCCAGAGAACATACTGCTCTTGGGTACCTCACATTTTCCTGGATCTTTTCCATTAGATAATAGGTTTAATTCATGATCCTGTCCTTATTTTACACAGTTGGGGCACAGTTAATCAAAGGGTGACTTTATTATGCCTAATCCACAAGATAAGGGAGAATCATTAGTAGGGTTTATGAAAAAGTTTGGATACATCAGGCTTCCACAAAAAAATGTGCATTTATTTAAATAGGAATGCTTGACAGAATGTTTCAGTTTTCACAAAATATGACAGGGGAAAATCAAAGTGATTTTTTTTCCTCATTTTGCTTTGAGGAGACAGAAATGCTTTGTTCTGACTATATTGTCCAGATTGCTTTTGCCTAAACTGCTCTATCACATGCCAGTATATGTTTTTACAGTATTGCAAAGGCATTGCATAAGTTGAGATGTTAATATCTTAGATCTGCAAAACATTTTAGCACTGCTGAAACAAAATGTTTGTGTAATCTTGAAATCAAACAGTAGATTGGTGTGTATGAAAAGTCTTTTTGTTTCATTTTGGTTTCCCACCTTTCATGAAACTACCTAATATGACAGCAGATGTTACGATGTGTTCTGGTGATAGACTAGTATAAGCTGTTTCCTGGTCACAGTTGAGACTATAGTTAGAAGAACCAGACTGGTTCTTGTTCTCAGAAAGCTGATCCTTTCATATGAACAAAAATATAACAATTCTCTTTCCCATGAAATAAGCCTGGTGTTGTTGCTTCTATGTAGAGTTGTTGTGGAGGTGACAGTTTATAGACCTTCTAATTAAATCTGAGATAGGTTAGACATAGAACCGAGATAGGGTCACATCAAGATAGGAATGTGATGGGTAAGTTTTCAGTTGGCAGCTCAGTGAAAAAAGGACTGAGACTGACCAGCGGCCCTTAGAGTGGTGATGAAGAAAACATTGATTCTCTACCAGCATTCACAAAAAAGGGCTTTATCTGGTCCAAAGTCTCGTGAGTCACTGCTAAAAATGCGAGGAAACTCACTGGACATCTGTGACTAAATTCAGACCTTCTAATCCCTCTGTGAAGCCCAAGGTGGCTCAAATGATCAGTGAACTGTATTTCATCAGTAAAGAAAAATAATAAAAACGCAGTGCCCACAGCCTTTGTTTTCAAGACTTTTGTAACTACAGCTGAGGTAACGTTGAAACCTTTCACTAGTCTGTAAAACTCCTCAAATAAATAAACAAACAAAGAAACAAAAACAAACACCAAAACCAAGGAAACAAATGTTTAAAAACAACTGAAATGTATTTTTGACATTTGGTGCACAGAGAAAAGCTCAGTATCTCTGGTCATGCTACAACGTTGCCCTTTCTCAGACAACGGCAGATCAATGGCCAACTCCTGCTTTTCTGCTTCCCAAACCAGAGAGAGGCAACACCTGCCTGTCTTTGAAAACTTCAGATGGTTTCTTCACATCATGTGTTTATGTGAACACTGTGATTATTTGTTAGCATTATGAATGGGAAAACAGGATCACCCATAAAAAGCTGAACGAACTATGAATAGGATATAACATAGAGGAGCTATAATTCATTATCTGTCGATAACAGCTTTGTATGTGGGAAGTGGGTGCGTGGGCAGTTGCAGAGCTACACAAGGTGTTTTTGGCAGGGTGATGCTTTCTTCATTCATGAGTAGGATCAGGCTGTTCTTGATCTACTGCATCCAGCCTTTTTGACCAGGGGGACATTTCCTCAGGAGGGCTGAAGTCCCACCCCTTTCTCATTTGCACAGTGAGCCCTGTTTCTCCGGTTCCAGTCATGTACATTTATCAGTAAGAAGCAATAATATATGTACTTATCTATATCCATACTTGAGAGTTACCCATACCTCTCAGTGCTGAGTGAGCCAGCACTCAGGCCATCTTCCAGGCCCAGAAGATAAATAGATGAAGATACATTAGCTTTTTATTACTTCCGTGATGTATGTAAGTGCTTTTCGTAAGTGACTACTTCAGTTTTAACAGCTGGAAGTTAAGCAACCTTAAAAGAGAGTACAGTTTTGTGTTCACTGAAGTAGAAAGGATAACTTTTCCAGCATGATGGAGGTTTTTGAATGTTATTACATGCCCTGTGAGCAAGTGGGGTTTTAAGATTACAGTTCCAGAACTGAAACCTACTGAGTGATACATCAGGGACTTGAGAGTGAAACATAAGCCATGGGTAGGTCTGTTATCAAGGATGAGGCATGTGTGGCATATAATCAGCATCCAAAACATGTAAGCATGTCTTTTGAAAGGGAGTTTCCTGTGAGTTTTAGTAGAAGTGGTGGAGATTTGTTAGTATTTGCAAGGAATTTCTCTCCATGAAAAATGGAGAGCATAATAAAACTAAGTGACTCAGGCACACACCTCAGGCACGCAATTGTACCTTACTTGGCCACCACCCTTCCCTGGTCTCCTGACACGGGCATGCAGGCAGAAAGAGATTGAAATCCTGCTGTTGCTGCAGACTTTGGCAAACCTTCTGCCACCCTCCGCATGACCAGTTTCACCCAGTTATTGTGCTCTTTAGGAATACGAGGTCATTCTCAAGCACTAAACTACCTGTTTGCCTGGCATGGGGAGCTCTTGATCAAAAAGGCCATAGCATGAGGCATTTGAAAGTGATTTGTTGTTATGTGCCTGTGCAAATTACAGAAAGCAGCAACTGGAATATGAACCCGAAGGGTGGGACTCATTTCACTTAATATAACCATGTTAAGTAAATCAGGCAAGGTTCCTTCTACAGTCAATGGATAGAGAAAGGTGCCTCCAAAGGACAATTCACTGTATCCATTTCAGTATGAAAAAAAGCCACCACATTGTGATGGCAGTGGAAGGGAGACAGCATGTTGCATCTTGGGGAAGAAGTGGATGCTCCTTATTTTACACTTTAGCAAGAGTTTTGACACTGTCTCCCATAACAACCTCATAGACAAACTGAAGAAATATAGACTAGGTAAATGGATAGTGAGATAGATCGAAAGCTGACTGAACCACCAGGCTCAAAGGATTGTGACCAGTGTCATGAAGTCTGCCTGGAGACTAGTCACCACCCATGGTGTGCCCTAAGGGTTGTTATGGGGACAAATATAACATCTTTCTTAATGACCTTGGTGATATTCAAAGCCTGAGACAACTGGGCTCTGGTCAGTCTCTCTGCCTGGCCCTACTTGGAGCAGGGGGGTCAGACTGCATGATCTCCAGGTGTGCTTTCCAGCCTCAGCCAGTGGGCCCACTTTAGATTGCTAGCATGAGGTGAGAGGGCACATACACATACACACAGCCTTGCCCAACATCACAGTCACTCTGTGAAACTGAGCAATGTGCAGAAATTTCCCAAACAAGCCTTGATTAGCTTGGCCAGAAGCAGAAGCAAGCTGGCCTTGTCACCACGGTGTCATGCCCAAGTGTTGCCCTAAGTGATAACTTCTTGCTCTGAAGTCAAGAGAGTGCATTGGAGCAAGACTGCTGGCTCATGAGTGGCAATATCCTCTCCTCATTTTTGCAGGACCCACTGCATTTTGACTGACTTCACCCGTATTGTTCAGAGCCCAAAGCAGAAATAATATAAAGGTTTCTTAATGGTTGATAAGCAGACAAAACAGCCTAGTTCATGACTTCCCAGTTCTGTTGGCTTCATCAGTGTGATGATATCCACAGACTGATGATTCCTGGTTTTTACTGTACCTCTTTCGTTAGGGTAAATTGAAGAGACATTCTTGCTCTTGTTTAGTAGCACTTTCTGCAGACTGCCTCCTTGGATTAACATCTTGCCTTTGTTCAGCTGTCAAAAATAATTCATGCAACAGTGCAAAACATATTTGAGGCAAATAATAGCACAATAATGAATATAAACCATGTAGCATTGCACTGCAGGAGAAACAAATGGGGAAGGAGATGAAAGAATTAATAACTACAAGTACGGGAAATGGATTCTTTTTTAAAAGATAAACACAGAGTGATAAATATCAGCCGAAAAAGCAAAAGGGACTGCAGCCTGGAAACAAGGTGTAGACAAGCAGAACATAGTCTCCCCTTAAAGCAGCAGAAAAATAATTAGAAAATGTCTGGCAAGAGAAACTAAGTCATCTTTAAAGAGTGCCAACAAAAAATACATAATGCATTTGGGTACGTTTTTTCTTTGCATGCCAAAAGCCTTTGGTGGTGTTAGAAGGAGATCTGGCAAAGTCGAAGGGGTGAAGTAAAGCCCTGAATAGAAAGCCAGCACAAATTCTACATTTCTTGCATCCTTCCCTGCCCTACATAAGATTATAGGATTTTATACCATTGCGCATTGCTGTAACGCCTGAAAGCTGATCTCAGCAGTACTGATCTACATAATGTTACTTCTGAGCTTATTTATCTGGAACAGCACTGCAAGTTTGGTTGAATCTTTTGGGTTTTGTTTGTTTCTTTTAATTAACTATTACATTAAATATATGTAGTGTTCACTTTGCAAAAGAGAAAAGCTGAAGATTTGTCAAACTCCATGAAATAGAATTTCACAAGATGAAGACCTGATTTAAGTGCATTTATGCAAGTCCTTAAATCCCTCAATGTTTAAAGCACCACTTAAGCATGTGCATAATGCAAAGTATGTTCTTTCAGTCCATTGACAACAAGGTCTAGTAAATGTATTTGCCTAGGAATTTTTCCTGCTGGTACAAAAGTACATTTGATTTTACAAGTTTAGTACTTAAAATAATACCCATTTATTCTTAATAAGAACTAAATACAAGTCAGAAGGAGGAGCTAAGGTGGGAGTCCTTCTCAGTGAGGTGTCCTCAGTATATGTAGGAGGGAGAGATCTCCCAGGTTGTAGTCATGCTCCAGAACAATGATGTTCTCCCTGTCCATATCATCAAATGACCGAGGAGAGGAGAAATAGCTCCGATCATGCTACATTGCTTTCTAGCAATAGATAGGCACCCCATCCTTCGTAGTCACAGTGGCCATTAGTGGTGGTAGTTAGGACAAGCATAAGAATGGCAAATCTCATCACACTGATGAAAATAAATGACTTTTTTTCCTAATTATTTTAGTAATGGAGAAATTTTCATTCTTCAATGGAGGTGGTCCGTTATGTTTTCAGAGGAATTTTTAAAATTACATTTTAGAAGAACAGAGGTAGTTTTGATCCAGGAGCTCCACTTGGAAAAGCAAACTGAAAACCCAATTTGTTTGCTGTTCGTGGACATTATGTTTATGCCATATTAAGCCCTTGCTTTGGGATTCCTCCTGGTCATCTCACCAGTCAGGAAATTTTTCTTTTCCACGTTTTAAAGACATCATTTGGCTGCTGGGAGGGAAAAAAACCAATGAAGAATGGTTATGGTTAGAAATATGTGATAGGGGGGATGTCCTGGGTGCTCCTAGTGGCATCAGTCTTTATATCCCCTGTTACTGTGTTTTGTCTGTGTTGAGGTTCCAGAAAGTTTTTCTTCTAGGTTTGTTTGTGGGAGAGTAGGAAAGGAGATTCATTTCCCCGGTAGCATGGGGTGCAGTTGCTCTCCTAAGGTACCTGGGAAAAACTACATAGCAAAGGAAAAAAGGTACTTGGCAAGTCCTCTGCTGGAGGAGACATCTAAAGCAGGGCAGCAGCAGCCGCACTCCACTGCAAATTACTGATGTGCCACATTACTTGTGTGGGGTTTGGTTTCCCGCTCTGTGTCTCTGGTTTACCTAGACTGTTGGCAGAAGGTCTGCAGTGTGAGGAGAAATGTTCTCTGAGCCAGCTAAAGAAAAAAATCAAAATGTGTCAGAGCATGTGGCAGTAAAAGGCTTGGGGTTTGCCTGTTTTTTTCCCACTTTTTGTCTTTTGCCAAATTTGGCCTGAATTCACAGATTGCGTGGGGAAGCTCAAAAGGTTGAGCCCCCTTTTGAATGGCTAGTGTTGTACACCTGTCCATTTGTCTCCTTCTGGCTTACAGAGCTGTTCAGAAATAGAAGTTCTGTCTATTTTTAGAAGCAGGAGAAATAACTGTCCACTAAGCTCTGCCTTTCTCATTTAGAAAAATTACATACATTCTGTTTATGTCTAAGAAAAAATGCAGGTTGGATATTAAAAAGCATTTTTGGTGTTGGTATTGAATGGGGTTTGCAAAGCACCTTGATGACTACTTTTCTTTCATTTCAGTGAGTGCCAAGTGATTTAGAAAATGCTGATAAGTACCTCTCTTACCTTTCTATAAATATCTTAAAATATCTGACCTTCATGACCTAGATGAAAGCAGAAAACACAGTTGCAATTTGAATGCTTGTGGATGGTAAATGATCCACACTGATAGTCTGGCTCCTCTCCACACCAGAGCTTCTCCTCCCACAGTTGCCTCGAGAAGGACAGGGCTTTCTGAAGTTAACCAAAGTTATACGCATGAGCAAGGGAGTGGAACTGCTTGAAAGGGGAGGACAACATCTTCTGACAGCCAGGAAGATCCTCCTAACATTGTCAAGGTGAAATGCTCCTGCAGGGGACAGATATTGACAGCAGCTGAGTAATTTAAAACAAGACTGGAAATAAGCAGGACCAGTCTAAGCTTTTCTGGAAGAGAAAACACCGGGAGTAGCTGTGTTTCCCAGCCTGCTCAGACACACCTTGAAAATTCAGGCCATAAGTTTGTTTACATGTGGATTTGCCAAGGTGTCAAATGGTTTCTAATGCATCATTTGAAGATGTTCAGATGCTCTAGAGGGTCTCACGATGATGTGCTCACATCCTGCTGTGTCGGGGTATTAAATAATGTGTGCTTCTTCCATGTCTTATTCTCTTCTAATTTTTGAGACTTTTTTAGAAAAAAGAAGTTTAGGATTTCTTGGACTTTGGGGAGTTGGGGAATCTGGGTACTCCAATAAAAATTCTTTAAGTCTGGGGGATTCATTCCTTTGGTATTAGAAGTTTTGAGGAAAAGTGATAGGAAATATCCACTGCTCTATCAAAAAATAGGAAATCTCCTGTGGAGGGCTGAGGGGGAAGTTCGATTTAGAAAACATTTTTGAAAGGCATGAATATCCAGTGAAGATGCCTCATTTAATTTCACATTAAAAAAAAAAAAAAAAAAAGAATCTCTCTCAAACTCTCTCTCCTTTTTCCCTTTTACCAAACTATAGCATTTAGCAACTACCACCAACTGGTGCGTCAGGAGATTGGTGCCAGGTGCTATTACCATTTACATGTCCTTGAATGCAGCAGAAAGTGTTTTCTTGATGTTGTGGTGGGCTTTTTCTTGTTTCATGATACAGCTTGTAAAACTGGTGAAGGTGGACTAGAAGAGAGTGAATGATTTATTTTCTTTTAAATTCCTGTTGCCTGTTGTCAGAAACCATAATGTAGCAAGCTCAATGCCACAGTACAAAAGTGGAGATATTTTTCTCCTACAAGTTCTTTTTATTCTCTGCTGCCAGTTCAGGTGTTGGTGTTTGATAGTTGTATCCTTCAGCTCACTTTTTATAGATCCTCTTTATTTGTGGTTAAAACTTATCAAAGAATGTCACTAGATTTTCACTGAGCATGCACCAAACACTGTAGTTCAATATAAATCTGTTCCTACCATTCTAGCTGTTTAGTAAACAAAAATTAAAGCAGGACGGGGATGGGGAGAGGGGGGAAAGAAGAAGAAAAAAAAAATGTTCCTAGCTCCTGACAGATCAGATGGCCTGATTTTCTGCACATGTACCTTTTGGTTATTAAAGCAAAAGTTATGAGTACTAACTGTGACTTGTACAGCATCACATGGGATCAGAGAAGCAAAATACAAGCTAGAGAATTAGGAGATTTAGTGGATTCAGGATGCTGAATTCCATAAAATTACTGGCATTTCTGAAAGGAAACTACCACTGACATCTCCAGGTAGAACCAAGGCCTCCAGGTCACAGGGAACTATGAGTCCCTACCTAAGTCAGAACAGTATGGCTCCTTCCCCGAAATGGCTGCAGGTTCCTCAGCTGTGCAAGACAAATCCTGTCTGCCAACAATGCAAGATGGCAGACAATAGCAGGATGTGAAAGGAAGACACAGAGAGACACATAGGTGGGGAATATAAGCAGGGAGTGGGTGATTGAAGAGACTGAAGGAGTCACCGTTGGGGTTGGCCAGCTGATAGTAGACAAGGGGTGGATCCTGACAGTGCTGTTGCTGGGAGGAATAATCTCCCAGTGAGAGTAGTCAATGTTCCACTGCCTGACCCCTTCTAAACAACCTGGATTAGTCACTGGAGCTATTAGCCCATGATCTCAGAGGCTTATCCACACAGTGAGGTAAACATGCCAGGCCACATGCTCTGGCCCTGAAGCCAGCTAGTGCAGTGCTGTTTGTGTCCACACAGCCATTTCCCTCAAGAGAGTGGCTTCCCCCATACTGCCTTTGAGGACCAGTCACTGACCTATCAGTCTCCTGATCCTCCAGGAGACTGATACTACTGCTATACTGCCCTGTGGATATAAGCTGGGAGTCACAAGTGGAAACTCTTCCAGGATTCCACCAGCAGTGGCAATCCTTAGTCTAGCTGCAGTCTGAGGTCCTGCAGGCCTGATGGAATGTAACAAACGTACAGCCTTCTTTCCAAAGACTTCATAGCATTTTCAAAATTATTCTAAATATCTTTACGAGACAGATGAGAGAAACATATAGGAAAATAGGTCTGATACAACAGGTAAAGACATGTGCTCCACAAGGCAGTCATACCCCTAGTTACTAGCCACCTGCCCCTCCCCACCATCTAGGGATAATCCTTTCCTTTGTTTGTGTTAATAAACTTCAGTAAACTCTCTGCTATCCTTGGCATGGGCACTGGGGTACAGTGGCTACAGAAGAGACTGGGTAACACTGCTGCTTTGAGCCCAGGGTAATTCAGACAGGTTTGCATCATTCTCCTAGAGCAGAAGTAAATTTGTCCAAGACACTGTAGAGAGCTTCAGGACAGCGCTGGGTCTGGGGCGAGAAAGTACATGGAGAATGGGTCTTCCTCCTTCTCTCCAAGCTTTGTCAGACCTGCACTGGAAAAGGCAGAGCTGGTTTACAGATAAACCATACCAACTTACCCACTGGTAAGGAACAGCATCAGCAAATTAATTTTTACTTGGTGTTTTCTATACAGCCCTCCAAAGTATAGATTTTCATAGGTTTGAAGGGTGGGTGCAAATCCCAGAAAAGGAGCATCTTACTGCTCTTCACAGAGCTCTTCTGCATATGTTTTCTTGGATGAGTCTGCATTTACTTGTGGTAGAGTTCTCAGTGCAGCAGGGCTTTTATTTTATAAAATATCTGACAATAAACTCTTATGTAATTATTGGTGCTCTTTTTCCATCAGAAACTCCCAATATAGCTGACTTCAAAAGACAAGTGTCTTTACCAGGTAGACTAGGTCAGTTATGTCTTGCCAGTAAATACTGCATCTATTATCACATTTATTTTTACTGAAGTCAAAATTATTATTTTAATGTGTTATTAGTTGGTATTTTTCACCTGAATGTGTCACATTAAAGTATATCTGTTAGAATGCATGTGTCACAAAAAACAAAGATGTGAGGAAGCACAATGTCACCTGCAAAAATCAAAACAAATGAACAGAGCCAGGTGATTGTCCCGAAGGCAATGTCATAGCACAGGACCACATCCCGTCCTTGGTGTAACCAGTTTAACTTCCAACAGGAGTACTGGCAATGAGTATTTCCATTTTTATCTGGTTATAAAGCAGGTTACAAGGGCCTGTAGTGACAGGACAAGGGCTAATGGGTTTAAATTGAAAGTGGGGAGGTTTAGATTAGATATCAGGAGGAAGTTCTTCATGGAGAGGGTGGTGAGGCACTGGAACAGGTTGGCCAGAGAAGCTGTGGATGCCCCATCCCTGGAAGTGTTCAAGGCCAGGCTGGACGAGGCTTGGAGCAACCTGGTCTAGTGGAAGGTATCCCTGCCCATGGCAGGGTGTTTGGAACTAGATGATCTTTAAGGTCCCTTTCAACCCAAGCCATTCTATGATTCTATGAAATGTCTTAAATACCAGTTAATAATCTCAGTCACAGGGTCTTGAGATCTCTTCAGCATTTACCACTGAACTGGGCAGGATTGATATGGCATGACTTCTACACCGGTGAGCTAGCCAGCCTGGCTTGAGATCAAACTAGCCAAAGGAATATTACTGTCAATGATCACAGAAGCCAGTGTCTTTTAACTATTCTACCACAAGAGTACTACTGGGACATGTTTTCTATTATCTAATTCAGTGAAGCCCATCCTTATTTAACATTATTTCAAAGTTTAATATAGTTTGTCTTTTTTTAGGTCACAGGACCCACAAATCAATATGTATTGAGTTAGCTAACCACAATCACAGAATCATAGAATCACAAAAAAAGATTGGAAAAGACCTATAAGATCATCAATGCAACCCACCGTGCTTTGAGCACTACCTGCATCAACTAGAGAAGACAGAACTGGCTTCTTATACTGACAAACAAGGAAAAAAACCCTCACTAATGACATTGCCAAGAACTGACCCCAAGTTATTTAAGTTGGAATTTTCACTGAATTAAACTGTCAATTCTTCCACTGAGCATTTTTTCAAGTAAGCTCATAGGCATGGCATTTGAAATGTCTAACTGCACTGTAGGGTTAATACTCTGTCGCCAATTTCAAATGCATTGAAGGCAAGAATGATACCGTCTGACTTACACTGACACTCAGGTTCTTTCTCTGTTGTATAAATTGCATTTTGGCAACTAGACAACATCATAGGCCCATCTACAAAGCTTATTTTTACATGTAGACTTTACCAGCTTGTAGCAAGTGGTTATCCTACCTGTAACTGTGAAAGTTTTTAGCTCTACAAGGCACCAGCTGTCATTGCCCATTTTTTCACAAAGCTCCAAATAGTCAGCATTTTCCTTCAGATGTTAGTATTCAGGTCTGTGTGATCACACACAGCTCGTCTCTTCCTCTGATTAAAAGCAAAGACATTAACAGCTTTATGATTAATGAAAAAAACTTAGAAATGTCATTGTTCACAACTGAAAACTCAGAGGATAAACAGAAATAATCCTAATGCATTTGGCTTAATATTAGCAGAGTAATATGTAGATAAATAAAAGTTTAAAAAAACCCCAAAACTCAAATTTCAGACTGGCATTTATGAATGGCCTGCAAAGGCAAATTATGATTCACTAAGAGAGTGAGGGTAGGTATTCTTCTCATTCCCATCACAGCAGGATCCTGCACCCAAGCAATGATTGCTTAGCATTACTACAATACATATAGATAATAGAATTTTTCTGGAGTGTAGTATTCAGAGTCTTAGCATTGTTTAGTAATGCAGAATAGAAGATAATCCCTGAATCAGCTTTCAATCTCTGGAGAATTAAAAAAGCCCTATCTAATTACTACTTTGGGCATATCTACGCCAGGCAAAGCGGTGACAAGGTGTGGCTTGTGTAGCGATGATGACACCCAAAACACGGTCATTCTTGGCCTGGCACACGTCCAGGCACTACTTTCCATGCTGGTGGAACTAGCTCCCACAGCCACCGCAGATAGAGGCATCTGACAGAAGTGTGTGGACTTTTGTTTAAGCAGAGTTAAGAGTACAACCATTTTAAAACTCCTTTCCTTCATCAGTCCTTTACAATCCTTTTGATCCAGATTTTCCATGTTGAGTTTTGATTCAAGCTACATTTATGGAATGTTTTTCAGTTAAAGTAGTTCTGCTCTTTCAGAAAACAGAGATGGGGAGTTATCTCAGCCAGCTTCTATTGAGACATATAAATATTTTTAAGTATTTGGCTTTACAATCTGAATTTTTTACCACTTTTTTGTTTGACAGTTTGCAGCCACCCAAAGGCCCTGTATAGATGTATGTTCCTTGCATCTGCCACTTTTCTGGATTTGCAAACTATGTACCGGTTTGGTTTTTTTGACCGCCTTTTGGTTTATGAACATAAAATCAGTGAAAAACATGATGCTTCTGTGGCATGAAGCTTTTTTTCATAATATCCTCAGGAAACAGCATTTGTAATGGCATAAAGCCAAAACTATTACTAAGACTTTTTTTCTTATAACATTGCTCAAGTCAGGGAGGTGTGTAAACATGCTGCAAAGCTTTTCCAACATTACCCTATGTGTCTGTCTTTCTGTCTTTCTCCTAGATTACCACAGTTTCTACTGAACTTTATGTATCTCTTATACAGGACTATAGAGCAGTTTTCTGGAAGTTTTTGCCTCTCCCTTTTATCAAACTCTATGAAGAAGTTGCATCTAGTCAACTGGTGTCCTATAGAAAGATAAGAGAAGGCAGCAAATAAAACCTTGGAGCAAAAAGGATAAGAACTCTCTAAATAAATGTCGTTAAGGGGTAAGTTGCAGACAACCTGTTGGTATTGGGGTTGGGTTATAGTGATGGCATTAACACCATTTGGCTATGATCTCCTGTAAATTTCTTAATCACAACCTATTTTTTCCCACCTGCAACATGAACCAGTATCAAGTGCAGGTGGTACTGTTGAGGATAAACTTCGTTACTTGTAGAGCAGTAATCTGAATATGTAAAAAGACCTATACTAACCATACATTTTATTAAATATTCCTAATACACCACCTATGTGAAGCAGAGAGATATTTTCATGAAGAGGTTTCTTAGTTCCTTTTAGTGCTATCAAAGCTGTTCTAAATTTTTCTCCCTTCCCTTGGATCTGGTACCTAGGCTTTTTGTTTGTTTGTTTTAAGCTGCAGTTAAATAAAATTTAAAGGGACGAGCAAACTCAAAGGTTTAATGTTTCATGCATGTGTCATTTTCTGAATGTATTAGCTCTTCTCAAAATCTTTGTACAGTTTTGTAATTAAATCCTCAAGGTTTAGGGGTGAGGTTATTGAAGGTCTGTCTTGTATTTCTTCTACTTCCAACAGAAAGCTGTTCTCTTAAATGCATTTGTCTCAGGTTTTGATTCCAAATGGGATTGTGAACTTTGGTTAAAAGGGATGAACAGCCTTTCAGTGCTCTTTATCATTCTGCATCTTCAAAATTTGGACACAAACGGAGTCTTTGCTAATGGCTCTCTTTTATTATGCCTTGTTCTCTGCAGTGTCAAATGGGTACTCTTCCAGGGACACTTAGAAAGGGAGGGTCCACTTGTCCTTGTTCAGAATGAGCATCTGAGGTGGAAGAAAAATTATAATTAAAGAATTTTCCTGGAGATTTTCCAGGGAGAGCCTCAAGACTGAGCAAATGAGAAAGGCAATCTCTGTCAGTTACACCTGACTGTTCAGAGAATTAAGCTTGTAATAAGAATGATAACAAATGCATTTTCTGCCAGTGAAAGTTTTTCTGGCAAGGCTAGGGCCGGAGGAGGAACATCATGCTGTACCAAAATTACCCACTGACAGGTTTAGGGGGGCTACAGTCCGTACCTGCTGCAGCTTATTTTGAGACGCCATTCATGTTTCCTTGCTGGTGCTGGCAGTGGTGTTACACACTCTCCTCCACCCACCGAAACAAGCTAGTGATATTTCCAGGAGCCAGGCTGATGTTCAACAAGCCCACCTAGCAGTTCTGGTTATGTCACTGATCAACTGAATAATGCAAGGTAAGGCATTCTGCGCAAATGGGACAGGAACCATTTAGAGACAAGCCTTGTCCACGCCAGGGAGAAGGAATGTGCAGGTGTCTTGTTCAAGGGACTCTAAAAAGTTAGGAAAGTAGATTTGTGCCTGAATAGCAAACAATGACAGCATACAATGATTGGAACTGTTGTAATACATTTTAATCACAATAATATTTGAGCATAGCTTGGTTTAACCTGGCTATTATCATCGCAGAAGCCACATAGCAGCTTTTTATTCCCATATCCTATGACAGAAGGATCCTGCTGTATTTTGCAACCAAACACAGCTGCAAACACAGTTGCACACTGGGGTCATCAAGGAGAGCTGTGATGGACCACAAGGTCCCTCTGAGCAGTGAAAGAAGAGATGTTGGGATAGGTTCACACTGGAACCTGAGATAACCAGCATTTACACTGATGCTGTGATGTTAGGGACGGGAGAGGAAGCCAAGAGAAGGGAGGCTGACCCTTAGTAGAACCTCGGGTCCTACTACCGCTTCTCTAGGCAAATAAGCAAAACTCTGAATGGATGAAATCACAAACAAAAGCACCAGAGATGGAATTTTTTTCCGTTTTTTGGGTACTTTCCACAACACTGCAATACTATTTATGTTTTTTCTCTCCCTGCTATGTGGGTCACAGACAAACTCACCTGCTCCTAAAAAGTCATCGCGTTCTTTTATCTGCTGCCAGGACCAGTCACACTGCTGCAGATCTACCTGCCCCATACCTTGCTGTGGCTCACGACTGATAATTCTTCCAACCCATGAGACGTGCCAGAAACTGCATTTTCTTATGAAGCGGCACTGATATTACAGGGATAAAACAACTGAGAGGCAGGCTGTGGAAACTGTACATGGGTGGAAAGAAGCAGGCTATATCTCATTTTTGAACTCGGCAATTGCTCCTGTTCCCCTAAGGATAGCTCTCCAAAGCCTGCCTGCCTCCTTTGCACAGAGCAGGATTGGTCCCACAGCATGTGTTCCCTGCTACCCACCATGTGCTGCTTCCCTGGCTGCACCTGCCTGCAAAGGGCTGTGCAGAGCCCCTCCCTGTTGCTCGGGTTGTCCAAATTCTGCTCTTATAGCAGGGTTGTTCTCATGGGAAGATTGCTCATATCTGTCTGCAGCAGAATGTGAATTTACATGCCTGTCCCAGGGCAGCAGTGACTGCTCCCTGCTCAGCTTCTCCTTGTCAGCAGCAGCTCAGGTCTGGTCACCTGCTTTGCTCCCACTGAGAACAGTCTTTCATTTTTTTTTTCTAGTCAT
>NW_010265025.1:0-16499 GCF_000690775.1 Eurypyga helias | reverse complement strand
AGTGTGGGACCTGCGCTTCTCAGGGATGGACATCAGAAAAGGGTGGGCACGAGTACTTCCAATTTGTGTGCAGACTACAGTAAGGACCAAGGTTTCCAGAAATGCCTGCGATACTGCTTATTGAATTATTAAATCAGTGCTCTCCACTGTTTAAAAATACTTTAATGTGCTTGGAGCAGGAAGATGCTTAATTTGTACTTGAGCTGGAACAAAGCATAGGCTGTGAGTTCATTAGATGCATTGCAACTTCTCCCATGTACTCCTCCAAGTAAGCACCCAGGATTTATTTAACACATCCACACCAGCCAGTTGGTGGCTGTGCACAAGAAGGTGGGAACAGGGAAGATTTCCCTGCCTGGCTGTCAGGATCTTTTGTAAAAGCTGATTTCTGTCCTCAGCTTGGCTCCCTCGAGGCAGAGGGAAACATTGGCTAAAGAGTTGAGCATTGACCTCCAGCTGGTCTAGATCAGAACCCAGAGGACACAAGTTTGCTGAGAAAAGAGCGGAAAGGGCATTGCAGCCTCGCAAAGGTCGTTGATGCCTCCAGGGCTGATCAGGGTCTGAGAAGTTGTTCGGGCGTGTCACTAACAAACAGGCATCCAGTCAATCATCTGGCATTTGAGGTTCTTTGCCTAAACAGGGAGAAAGCTAAGATAAAAATGAGCAGTTGGCAGAATGTGTCGCTCAGTGTGTCAACTCAGCCGTTCCTGCCCTTGGTGCATCAGCTGTCTGTCTCGCCTGCTCTAGGACAGAGCTGCAAGATATTCTCACTTTGCACGATCTGTTAAATCCTGTGGCTGATCTCCTCGTCATTAGTAACTATTACTAGCTAACATCTACCCAAAAGCATGGTTTGGCAGCGATATGCAAAGTGAGAGAAGAACAACAGCCTTGGGCCATCCCTTCTGTGCCCAACTATCTCCATAGCAATGTGGGTTTAAGAATAATTTCAGTAGAAATTCCGTATTTTGGAAACTCCTCCTCAGTCTTCTTCTTACTCCAGCCTTTTTTTTTTTTTTGAGCACAGTCTGTCAATGGCCTCTGGAGCTGTGCAGAACCATTTCTGTGGATGTCAAACTTCTTTTTCTAGTGCTTTTCACTCCTTTCTTTCAGTTTGTACACAGGCAGTAAACATATCTGAATCCACAGGATATTTCTGGAAAATTAAAAAGAAAAACATTGTGTTTATTTTGAGAAAACAAAGAAAAAGACACACATTCTCTAACAAAGCCAAGGCGGCTGTTTAAAATATTGATACTGATACAGAAGGCCTGTTGACAGAATGATAGTTCAGCTTTGCATGTATTTGTCTTTCCCTTTGTTCTCCAGTGAGACAAACCTGTTTATTTATGCCGGGGGCAGATTGCAGTGTGCAGATAAAGGCACTAAGAATGAATAATGAACACACTGGACAGGCGAGGAGCACACAGTAGCCCTCCCCGTCTGGAGATTGCCGACTTTTCAATTCAGCATGGTGTGCTGGGGATCACACGCTGCTCGGGGTGGGAGGGAAGATCTGCCTTTCGGGCCCTGCTGTCCTTGGGGTGGATTTAGTCTCACATAGCTTTAGACATCTATAGCATCACCCTGGGCGTCCTTTACAATCAGAGAGAGAGATGTGCACCTACAGCAGTGTTATAGACGCGTGTTTTCAGAGGTGACTCCCCAGACACAGCTCACTCTCTTCCTGGATCTCCGCTGACTCTGAAAGGAGCCTCAGGGGACTAGTGTGGATCGAGATATTTCAGTGCAGGTAGCTACATTTAGCCAACCGAATGTATTCCTGGTGGGTAGAAGGTTTTTTTATTCTATCCACTAGAAACTCTCTTTGCTGCAAATGTGTATATTCCAGCTTTTTATCTGCAACTCTTCCCTGGAGGGGAGGATACATGTGTAGCAAATTTAAGCCTACAGAAAAAACACCTTGGTTTTATTATTTACCTTTCTCTGACTTCATAGGAATAGTCCCTCTCACTTGCCAGGCTCCATGGTCAACAGGGTATAAACCACAGAGTTTTAGAAAGCATATTGTGAGTGAAGCTATGAAAAGAACCTTAGCAACACTGCTAGTGGCTTGTGGCTTATGAACCAGGAAGGCAGGTCCAGAGAAGATAAATGACAAATTATGGAGGATGGAGAAATAAGAAACAAAATTCTGCTCTCCTTACGTTGATAGAATTGGGGAAAGCAGTTATCTGGCAGTGCTCATGGTGGGTTTTATTGAAGCAGTTATTGCTGGCCTAATTCCCCTCTCCAGTAAGCCAGGTTTTGACCTTCATGACAGCAGGGTTAAGGCAGCTGGAGTGTGTAATACTTTTTTCCAACATGAGTGCCTCTGGCACCAGAAGCATTGCAGGGGTCCTAGTCCTTGTAATAATTTTGCTGCCCTTAGACCTGCCTTAATTTTATATTGGGAACTATTTTGTCTCCAGGTACAGCCTCTGATGGTGAGACATCACAGGGCTTTTCATGAGACCTTTCCTCATGTGTTGTGCCTACAATGACTGCCTTGACTGAAAAGTACCATTTTTTTTCTAGGAAACTCTGAAATTCCTCCATTGCCTGCTGGAGATGAGGAATAACTGTGCACCTATTTTACAGAGAAACAGAAGCATTTTGCTGTTGCCCTGTAAAAATAATGACTAGTATAAAGGAAAGACTTTGAAAAATCGAGCAGGGCGAGTGAGAGTGCATGTGAGGGTGTGTACATTGCATAAAAGGCTGATTGAGGATTAATTTTATATTAGAAATTCAACAACTCTGAATCACTGCAGTTTTCATTTAATGTTTCACCAAATGACTATAACCTTAAAAGTCAGATACATGACAGATGCACTTAATTACCTCAGTATAAAAAAAATAATGCTCAGGACTGTTAAATAGAAGAAATGAAACATGACTAAGCTGGCATTTGTTACAGTGCCTAGTTTTAGACTTTTCCAAGCCATTTGATGGTAAAGGCAAATTTGTAAGCAGCAGGTAGTTACTAATGCCTTTTCATCTTCAGAGCAATGGCAGTCATGGTTAAAGTAACACTTTCTGTGCCACTCTCCACACTAGGCATGGGGTGGGCTAGGGCATTGCTGAGATGAAGAGAGGGGTAGAGCCTGAGATCACTGGTCTGTCCTCACCACTGCCACCACTGGAGACAGATCAAGGCCCATTGTGAGGTGACCAAGAAACTAGCAACTTTGGGAGGTTTAAACTAAACAAAGAACAAGTATTAGAATTATTTACTATAGGAAAATGCAGTACTCAGAACCTCACATGCATGGTTCAGCATCCACATTGCACCAGAAAACATCACATGTAGTTTTTGTGAGCAAACATAGCTGGGTGTCTAACATAAAGAGCATTACAGCAAGGGAAATGCTTTCTGACATAACTTGTGCTCATCTTTATCTGTTGGGAATCATTTTAATTTTGGAAAAAACTTTAACATTAATGATAAATCTAGGCATAGGCTGCAAAAAATATACCTTGTGAATGCCCTTGGTTACTCCATCAGAACACAAGGCTTCTGATCGGAGTACTTTTAATGTAGTGTTTCTTTCTTCTTCCTCTTCTTTACTCAAATTTTTATTCATTACAAAGTCGAAAACTGTTGAGCTGAAAAATGATCACGTTTAAATTTCCTTTATGTTAAATATGTCAGTGAAGCAGCAAAGTACTTTTTGTATTTCTCCATTGCCCAAGGCATTTCTTAAAGCCTTTTCTCATGAGCTACTTGTACCCAAATGCCTGGAAAAGAAAAAAAATTCTTCTGAATGAATTGATTTATGAACATAGTTATTGGTTTTTAGCTCACGTTTCATTTTTTGTCTTTCCAGGATGAAAGTTATTTAGTCTATGAATATTATTGGTTCTAAAAACCCTCTCTCATATATCCCATGTAATCACAGAGATTAGAGATAGAGAAGACTTATTGGGCCATTTAATTCATCCCCCTACTATTACAGGACTGTCATCCAGAGTACATACAGTACTTTGTTTTGTCCAACTCAAAATAATACGGTAGATTTAGGCTCTGCAAATGCCTAGAAAACAATTCCAGTGACTTATCAGTCCCATGAGGAACAGGATCAGTTGAGATAGCCTGTCTGAACTGGCACAGTCACAGCATGGCTGGTTTTGTGTACAGTTGTACAAGATGCAGTGATACAACTGCCACCACAGGTGACTGCTTCCCCAGCCCATCCATTTCTATATATCTCAGGTTGGGACAGCTTTTGGTGTGAGTCTACAGCAATGCTCATTCTTGTACCTTGGCACCCTTCCATCTCCTCCACCTTGAGGTCTGGGGAAAGGAGAGCCTGTTCTAAATCTTTCATGTCCTAATTCCTAGAGACACTGCATACCAGCTTGCTCCAACAATGGCACTTAGAAATTTCGGGTAGACTTTTCTGGGTGGTGCTTTCAGATATGTGACTATTGTGATTTTCATTTCTGGAGAGCAGTGTGGCAGTATTTGTCTTGTAGCAGATGCAAGATGCTTAACAAATACTTTGTGTGTACCAGGGACTTTGCCTCAGTGTCTTGCCTTTGTTCAGAATGTCCTAAGTTAAAACCACTCTATGCTGGCTGTGTCTTGACTGCAATTGGATATTGGCATCCTCCTTCCCATGAGCTGGTTTCTGGGGGCAGCTGAGGTCCAAGTGGAAGCATATAATTGCTCTATTGTATGTGAGTGCCTTTGGCATATTTGGATACATCTATTTTTTAATCAGAAATGAGTATAACATCCTGCAAAGGACAGGTAAGCAATTTGTATTTGGTCCTGACAAAGTGTTTTATTTCTGAGCAGAAAATAATGCACTGCCCAAGTAACATAAATGCTACCTAAGGTCAGTATCTTTTCAACAATGTTTTATTTTGGGGTTTCCATCATTATTATAGTTTTCCAATATCATAAAACTCAAAGGTAAACACTAACTGTCCTATTTCCTTGTAGGGACTGGAGCCAGATCCATTTGCAAAGTCCATCAGCAGACTGAGTTTCCTGTCACACATGGGGCCAGGGTGCAGGTCCTCTGCAGAACTGCTGCAGTTGTGCTTGCAGCTGGGAAGAGGGCTCTCCTGCTACAGTGTGTAACACAGTGTGGTGATTACACTGAGCCTACACCAGGAGAGGCCACTTATTCAAGTACCAACTAATTTTTGACATGAGCGTTGAGGAAAAAAGAGCAGAAACAAAGTCTTTCTGACAAGAGGTCCTTTGGGCAACATTGTGTTGAGGATAATGAATAGAGTGCTCAGATTTTCTCACTTCACTGCTTGTTTTTGTTTGCTTGTTTGTCAACATGAAACAAAAGAGACTTCTACATATCTCAAGCACTTTCAGGGGATGCTTTTAAACAGTTAAGTACCTGCTGCTTTTTTTTTTTTTTTTCCAGCTGATGTCTTTCACATCTTTTAGAACTTATTGCAGTAATCAATTTAGGAGCCTATGCTGAATATTTTTTTTAACTTAAACTACTAAACACATATCCAAGAACCAAAGTAATGCCTGGATTTTCACAAGCCAATGCCCAGGAAGTCACATGGACATAGGGTTTGAGGAAAGGAAAAATAGCTAAGGACTTTATAAATGGACCTAATTTAATATAGTTCCTTTTGGAAAAAATCATGGTCTAGGAATACCAATATTTACCTACATCCACTCAGACAGACTTTAAGAACTCAGGCTCACTTATAACACTTGAGATGTGTGCACTGGATACATGTGATTCAGTGTGGGGACAGCAATGTCCCAGAAAAAGATGTTCTCAAAGACAGATCCACCTTAAATGCTTGATGATCTTCGTCAGAGAGTGCAGTTGCCCGTGCAAATGCAACACTGTCTTGCTGGTTCAGGGTACTTTGCATTGAATTCCAGTTGGAATCCAGCCAGGTTGCCATTCTTCCACCAGCATGGACCTATCTGCCTTTCCTAAGGCCTTTAGTGCTGCACCCTCCAGAGGTCATCTGGCCTGTCAGCTCCATGCAGCAGTCTTGGGAATCATCTCAGCTTGGCTCTTTCCAGCTTTGGCAGTGGCTGCTGTGAGGTGAACACAGTGTGTTTCCACGGGGGTGCTCATGATCCATCCAGACTGCTGGCCTCTGCAACACACTTTGCAGCTTTCTGCACTCTGTTGTGTGAGTCTTCTACCTACTAGGTCACACAGTGGGGCTTTCACGTCCCTCTAAAAGAGGTATTTCTTGTTTGCCAGCTCACGTGATGAAAATGCAATGTATGAGAGGTCAAGTGATATGGCTGGGACCAAGATCTGAAGCAATGCGTGCAGGTTGCTAGCTAGAGGGAGTTTCTCTGAGGAAAAAACCTTGCCATTCTTGGCTGCAACACGGTACCATCCCTTCTCTGCTCACTAGGACCTCACATAGCAGCTGCATCTGACAAGGGAGGTCCTGAAATGGGAAAGACCCTGCTGAGCTCCACTGAGTGCCTGCCAGATCAGGCTATTTGGCAGAGGAGCATGGGGTGAAGACCTTGTCCCAGTACAAAGGTTATGGTGAGATCTGAGAGAAAATGATGGGCCATCTTTTCCCAGGGAGGTACTCTAACAAGGATCCAGAAAGAGGAACTTTCAGAAGGAAGAAGGAATTATTCATCGTAACTCCTGCAGACATGCCTTCCCATCTACATTCTCATCCTACCCATATCTAAATTTGAACCCTCTTGTTAGAATATTGCATAGATTAGGGGACCTTCCTGCTTGGAAGCTCTTCCTCAAGCTCTCTTCTCTTCAGCCTTACTTCTGCTCTATAACTTGCATTCTGCTGCTTTTGGCTCTGATGATGGAGAGTGCAGTGAAGTGGTGCATCTCAATGGGATAGACAAGAAGACAGTGATGGTTTTATGAGATACTACAGAACGACTAGGAAAGTCCACAGCTCTGTACTTGACCCTCCTGTTCATGTACTATGCAAGTGATGATGGAGGAATAAACAATTTGAGTAGTTTCATTCATATCGTAATGGAAAGAACAGCAGTAGAAGAAAAAGCAGATACTATGATTAAAAAATCCAATTAAAAATATCCAACCAACCTACAAAAAAACCCCAAAAAACCCAAAGCTTAGTGTTCTGATGAGCAGATTTAAATATCAGGTATTTTGTTTATTTGGATGCTAATTGATAGAAGAACTGGGAATACTGGCTCATAACTGGAGAAACTTCTTCTGCAGGGCAATGTTCCACTGAATACCTTTCTTATAACTGGCTCATCACACAGATTATGAAAAGTGGAGGTTGAGAAGAAAGGTTCCAGGCAAAAATTCTAAATCTATTATTTGAACAGTTACTTCTATTAAACATGTGAATTAAAAAGCTTTGGGTCCCAAAGACTCATGTTGGGAAATTAAGGTTTGGAGCATGAATACTTCTGATATATCTCTTTATAGTTGCTGGGTCTTGGTCTTCTTTCAGTATGGATTTTCACCTGTAGCAATCTATCTGACATTGTCATTGTCAGGTGAGTTTTTCGGGGTAAATGAGATGAAAATCTGACTTTCAGTGGCATTAAATTCAGTTGGCTAAATTTTATCCTCTGTAAAATTGCAAGATACTTCCCAATAGCAAACGGAGGTAGAAAAGAATGAGGGAGGAACTGGTGCTTCTTCATGCATAATCTTCACTAAGACACCACTGAACCCCAACCCAAATATTTCTCCATGAGTGTGTAGCACCACAGTTTCACAATTGTTATTAATGTCAGTTAAGAACTCTTCAGTACCCTTGCTGTTCACTATTTTTGACATTTTGGGGCTATATCCACACCACTTATTTAATTTTTGGCCTAGGAGACAGTGGATGACTGGTAAGTCTTAGCACAAACTGTGTGGAAGCGTAGGGTGGCTCACTGTGCTTGTGTCAAATGTTATGAAAGGAACAACTGCCAGCACATGCTGGCTAAAGATGGTTTGCTTTACTTTTAAAGAACAGCCTGCAAAGTGCAACACCCACTCATCCTACTCCAGCAAGTCATGTCTGCTTAATGATAAGCAAATATGTGTTAGTAAGTTCATTGAAATCTACATTTCTGTCTAGATTAATGCTTGAACTGCTGTACCACTCTGAAACTGCAGCCATAAATCCAGGTGCTGTAAAGCGGCAGGAAAATAAAATTTGGAGTGTTACCAACATCTTCTCAGGTTCTGCATCCCAGTTTACCCATCTATTGGGTATTCTTAGCACTTGCCTAAGCAATTGATGTTATTTCTTGGGATGGTATCCTTGGTTGCAATTCACTCTGTCTGTTTTAGATATATTAAAATATTAGTAGTCTAGCAGTGTAGAGACAGAGTATCCTTGGTGTTGTCCTAAAAATATTGCAATCATTGCCCATCCTTCTCTAAATAAGGAGAAGGAGGTCACCAAATAATTAGAAAATCAAAGGCATGAATGAATGAAATAAAAGTTAAGCAGCATAAAGCTAACAGGCCATCTTGTTCAAAGGAGATGTGCCATACAGATTTTTCTAGTAATATTTATTATTTCCTATGAAATATCAAAGAAGACAAGGAAGGAGGAAATATTGGAAAAGTAGTGCTCCTGATCCTGCTTGAGGGACACCTTAAAATTTTGCCTCCTTCATGCAGCTGCTCATCAATGGAGCACAGGAGTCCAAAACCATGTCTGTAATTCATCCTTTTCAACTTGATTCTAAGAAGAGTGCTGACAATATCTGGGTAATTGCAGATTACTTGGAGATGTTCCCTTGTTCCCAGTTAAAGGTCTCTTGCAACAACAGAAACAACAATAAAATTGCTTAGATTGTTACTTCAGAAACACTCAGAAAGCACTGTTCTGCTTTCCAAGATGCTCCCTTGAAACACGATGTTACCATTGTTTATGGGGAAGCACAATGAAAGCCAACAGTAAGTGTGTCATACATCTGTAGTGGAAAAGTTTTGAGGGGGGGTATGGAACATGGGTAGGAAAAAGAGAGATGGAAAAGTGCTTTCTGTAGCTCTTTGTTGCTGTTGTGAATAGTATCACAATATCTCTTAATGAAGCAGATGTTCAGATAAACAATTTCAGGCTACAAATGCTAAAAAATAGAAGCTTCCATGGGGCTTGAGTTCCAGCTCTGTTTCCCTTGTTAACAGTTGGCATGCTCTACTTAGCACACCATAAGCACAAAGGCATATAGTGGATGTAGAATATTTTAGAAATAGTGACATTACAGTTTCTTAAACACGTCTTGCAGTGGTCTCTTTCATCATCTTAGATGGAAACTTTGTTTTTCACACTTGTGATCCCAACTGCTATTTTTCCTTTCCTTCTCATGTGGGGCATCATGGCCCTCATACACTGCTGTTGTAAAATCAGGAAATAGGTTTGTGTAAAAGCAGATGAGTTTTAATTTCATTGCTTTTTACTCTTATTATGTGTCAGCACTTGCTAACTGAGATTGTGTCAAATAATCTCCAAAGCCTCAGGAGAAAACTGTTAACATCTACACTTGGTAATACTCTAATACAAGTACTGTTGGGACTTTTGTTCATTTTTGGATGTATAAGTGATACATTTGGAAGGTGAAGCGGAGAAGACATTTTGGAGGAGAAATCTGGATTGTACATCAAGTATGGGGTAAGAAAGTCACACCTCATTTTGGAGAAACCTGGGTCACTTGTGGGTCTCACCATTCCCAAAGCAGAAAACAAGTGATGGCTCTGGAGACTGCTTCAGAACACACAGCAGCTCCTAGAAAGTCTTGGTGGACCTAGTATTAGTTTCAGGGCAAAGACAATTAGAGCACTGGATCAGAACCAGCATTTGCACCAGGAAAATCTGCTCCCGGCTTGTGTCCAGAGGCTTGGTCATGAAGTCCAAGCAGCCACCTGATGAGTGTCTGTCGGGGGATATCAACCAGAGGTATGGGCAAAGGAACAAACCAACCCACTGTACATTGCTTAGAAGTATGCATTTGTTTTTAAGCTGCCATGGTCGATTTTGAAGTGGCCTGTCTGGCTCGTTGACAAGCAGGAATTTGGCAACTGGAAGCATAAAGCTGGCTAAAGGGGGAAAAGGTGAACAAATCTCTGCAAAAACAATAGCTGGCTCTGTGCAATCTGGAGACAAAGACAAAACCATCATGTGCACTGAGGTATAAAATGAACCAAATAAAAAGAAAAATGGGATCGTAAAGGGCAATGGCAGTGACTACAGTGTAGTTGTGTTGCTTATGGCCTCCCACAGCCCATGTTAGACAGCGCAGATGCTGTAATCGCTCCTCTGATGCTTTTGACTGGGGAGCTGAGTATTTTCCTTGTGATGTGGAAGGGCTGTGTGATGTGGTGGCCAAGACTGTCTGCCAGATCCTCCTAAACTGCCTTTATCCAGCACACAGCTAGATTGTGCAGGTCCTTGTTGTGAAAGTGATACAGAAAGACACAAGTCCCCTGGCTGCCCTCACATAACTCAAGTTATAAAGTAATAAGGTCTTGAGTTACATGAGCCCTGCAAGAAAACCTCTGTGGATACAGCAGGGAACAGTGTAAGTCTACTACAATAACAAAGTTAAAATTAAAGCTGCTGTATGCAGCAGCCTTTGTGCAGACCGCATGAATATACATGTGCTTAACCCATCATGTCCCAGAGTCCAGAGCTGAGGGTGGGTTTGTGTCCACATGGTGAGACCTGGGCAAGCCAGGTGTGGGAATGACATCTGTCATACAAGAACTGGAGTGGTAAGTGTTTAGACAAACGAAACTCAATTTAGCACTCCACAAGACAGAAAAGATCCTGAAGGTACAAGGTAGTATAGAGGGTAGAAGATGTGGATTATGTAAGATTTTGAAGAGCTGGTGTTATGTTTTCATGCTTATAATACATACAGATGCTTAGTGTTCCTATGAAGACAGACTGGATGCTGAGACTCATTATAGAGAGATTTCTTTCCTCAGCCACAATGACATAGCTTTCTGAAGTCCATAAATATGGGAAAGGGCCTGACAGAAAAACTTTGCTCTATCGCTCCTGCGTCTTCAGGCTTTTGCATCTAAAGACCACAGACCACTCCTGGACTACACTAATACCCCTGAGGGAGATGGCTTTCCTATGTGAGTCTGTATCATGGATAGCAGCACCATATCTCCTGTGTTTATTATTTTAGTTAATGGCTTGAGATGACTCTAGAAAAAGAGCGTACATGACTAAAAAGGACATTGTAAGACCTAAGTATGATCACAAAAGAATCAAAATAACTTTCCCTATTCAGACCTATCAGGAAGATCTGCAACTATGGGACTCTCTGTTTACAATGAAGAGGAAACTATACTTTAGGAATGGAGGTCATCTGACCTATTTTAGATGTCTCTTTCAGAACAATGATTTTCATCCACCTCTGTCTGCATTCACTGGATCTCCATTGACTTCAAAAGGAGACTACATTAACTAGCTCAGCTACAGATGTCTCCATTTAGTCAGCTAAACCCACAGGCTGATACAGAGAATCTGGGTCAGAGATGTCAAGTGCAAAACTAATAAAGAAATGAACAGACACATTCATCCAAACTCTTCTATTGGATGAAAAGCTGATGCACTAGCAGCAGTACACAGCTATTTCTTCCCTTTCATTAAAATGTGCTTAACTTGAATTGCTATTCACTTAAAGGTCCTCCATTACATTTCACCTTTTCTGTTAGGATTAGCCTTGGAACTCACAGCATTCTCTGAACATCATGACCTGAACCTGTACTAAGAGTAGGTTATTTTTCTACCAAGATTGCTCTTGTCTAAACAATGCAGTATATTAACCAAAATTAGGTTAAAACAGTAATTCATCTTCCTTATTATTTGGGGAGGGGAGGGCATTTGGGATGTTTAAATGATGTTGCAAACCTAATTATACAAATCCAAAGGACTCTGAGTTTTCCAAGTTGAAAATATTTCCTGTGCTTCTTTCACTGATGGTGATGGTCCTTCCTGTCACCTCTGCATCCCCCAGGCTTTGCAGAATGAGCCATTTGCATAGGAGGATTAAATCTACTCAGTGCTCACAGAAGTCTCCTAGCTGTTAGGACAAGTGGTAATTGCTTTAATCTGAAAAAGCATAGATTTAGATTAGATATCAGGAAGAAGTTCTTCACGGAGAGGGTGGTGAGGCACAGGAACATGTTGCCCAGAGAAGCTGTGGATGCCCCATCCCTGAAAGTGTTCAAGGCCAGGCTGGATGAGGCTTGGAGCAACCTGGTCTAGTGGAAGGTGTCCCTGCCCATGGCAGGGGGTTTGGAACTAGATGATATCTAAGGCCCTTTTCAACCCAAACCATTCTATCATTCTATGATTTTATGATTCTATAATGTGCCCAAAGCACAGCACGTGGACTGCTTTCTCTTCTTTGGCTGGGTGCTGGGTGTTGAGCAATGTCTGTAAGTCTGCAGACTGTGATTTATCTGCACACTTCACTGCAGTTGTGGGGGTGATGGAAGTTGCTGGAGTCTGAGTTGGAAGTGCAGCAAGTGCCATACTCTGGCACTAATAGCAGACTACTGTACTTCTGTCAGTGAAGACTGTCTGGCAGTGCAAGTTATGACTTTTTCCAGTCATTTATGAGGAGTGTAGGAGCCAGCAACGTGAAGAAATCTGTCAGGGAAAATCCTTAATAGTATGAAAAGCAACATTAAGACAACAGCTGTAATTTCAGGTCCTCTCAGCCCTAGCACAACATGACGTGACTTCTGTACTTCATTTTTGTCAAAATGCTGTTATTTCCTGAAGGCCAGGAATAGCTCAAGAAACCAGATGAACCATGCCAGTCACAGGGACAATTTACTGCAGTCTAGGTCTAAGTCTCTGAGGAGCAGAGTATCCCTCCAGCTCCAACTGACCTCCAAGGATTGCTGGTGCCCCTCAGAGATGTGCTCCATGCCTTATGGAGGGGACAATCTGAGAGACAATCCCTGTGCAGGCAGAGGTTTTGTAAATCCATTTGCTGCCTGGTCTCTGGATTTTAGGCGATGGGACTCTGGCACACAAGGCTGACTGCAGCAGAAAGGACTTCAGGAGTTCCTTGGTTTCCAACCTGAATGCATTGTCCCTGTTATCGGTGCTGTCTGAGATCTCACTGAACTAGTTTTGGTATAACATGTAACCCCAATGAACATGCAGGGTTTAAGCGTGTCCCATCCCTTTCTGGTGTGTGCCAACAAGTTTTTCTGACTATCACTGCCCACTGCAAGTAATTTCTTCACCCTTGTGCCTCTCCATGCCACTCACAAGCAGCCTTGTGTAGCTTCCATGGAAGGTCTTCTATAGTACTGCCTGGATATGGGCAGATGGGGAGATGAGCCTTTTAGTACATTATTGACAGGACATGTTTGATGAGACAGCATCCCAGCATTGAGCTGTGTGTTATATTAGCCCCGGAGTAGCTCTGGTCAAAGTGTAAGAACAGAAGTGCTGTTTACTTAAAAAATAAACATTTTTAGTTTTGGAACCAAGTCACTAAAGAAGATTAAACTGCAATATATATCACTGATACCCTTCTCGGGTACTTCAGCATCTCATCTTTTTCCCTGTATGCTATCTACTTAGTATCTGGCTAAAAGGGCTGGGTTTGACTCTGTGCTTCTCCCAGACTGCCCAAAAGGGTGCTATGGCTCAATACAAGTGTCACGGTCTTCTTCCACACTCTGCCCTCTACATTGCCTCCATCTTTCTCACTCCTTGCTAAAGAAAGTCAGTGCCATCTTTCTGGTGGTGCTGCAAGGTTTTGTGAATACAGCTTAATGTCTTTTTTACCTCTTTTTCTTATCCTCATCCAGGTTCACTAATTAATGTTTCTGTGGTAAAAATCTGTTTGGTATGTTGCTAGTCTCAGCTAATTTAGCTTCTTGTCTGCGAGCTGGATATAATCTGAAACATTACATTATGAAACATTTTAAATGCTTTGCATTTTCTCTGGCCTCACACTTGCTTTGCAGATATCATTGATCAAGCATTATGCTCCAAATAACAGAAATGGTATGGGGTTCTTAATTTCAATAGCAATCTCAAACCCTTTGAAATCATTGGTTGTATGGGATTGCTGTTCATCAGAAGGTGTCAGTCTGTGCAAGATCAAAACAGACAAATAACTTGCCCAACAGCCCAGTGTTTGTGCCAAACTTGGACCTAATTCATGCAGTGTCCAGACTAGAGTTTGTCGCACTGGACCACATTTTTCTTTCAGTGGCCCTTCCAAGAAACTCACTACTGACTAATCTGCAAATTTGCTAAACCATTGCCTTTCCTGATGATCACCCTACGTCCCTTCTGCTGGGCCATACATCATAAAGTTACCCTGAATGTTCGTACAGTGCATAGCACAGATGGAGCTGTGACCCACGGCTGAGGTCATTAAGCCTCCTATAATGCCAACAACAATAATAATAAGCTTGAAATAAATCTGTGCCTTCCTAGAGGTTCAGGGAAGGACATCTGCTGTAAACAATTCTTTCATACAAGATGCAAAGAAACGCTGTGAAAGCCATGACTATGATCTGCCACTGATTTCTGTGCCATTGTTACCCTTTCTTTAACCCAAATATTTTCATCTTCAGTTGTTCCCATATTGTTAATCCCTTTACTGTCATTGTTGTTTTCATGGATACAGTTTCTCCTTGTAAGTGACTTTTTTGTTACAAGCATTGTTTCATCTCCATATTGTGTTGTACAGCTGCTATTTTTCCTAGAATTGCATTCTTTGTCTGTAATTTCCCGCTTAGTACTTAGCACAAAACCCTATTCTCCTTGCCTATTATTTTTGCCTTTTTCCCTCCCCAGTCCAGTTTTGCTCTTGCCTGTGATTCAGCCTCTATAGACGTGATTCCTATAGTGTTTTTTCCCCTCTGTATAATTTTTATCTTTTGCAATATTCAGTGTGTTCCTTTCCCATTTCAAAGGAAAGTTGCAGCATTGTGTTAATCAGATTGTCTATTTTCCTACATGGTGTTCTGTTCCAGATCCTTTCCTTTTCCATTTCCACTATCATATTAGCAGGGAGCTTCTTTCTTCTCTGTTGGGATGCATTCTTGTCTGTGGTTTTATTCTGTTACCTTCTGCCTGTGCCTTTTTAAACTGTGGCATGGTTTTCTACATCCAAGTTTTTGTTCTCTTTCCAGTCCCACATTCTTGATCTAGTTATGTTTTTCCCACTCTCTAAAGCAATTTCTGACACTGTAATGCTATTACAACTCTGGGCTCACACCATTTCTTAAGTGGATTTTGACCCTTTGGCTTCATGTCCTGCTGGTCTGCTCTGTGGTTTGGCAGGTGCAGGTGGCTGTGTACTGAGACCAGTGAATCCAGCGCTCAAGGACAAACTCTGAGCCCAATCTGTCAGTGAGTGAACCATTACCACTCCCAGCAGCAGAACTGTGCTTGTGATGCCCACCTGGATGCTGCAGAGAAGTGCTGTCGCATCCTGAGGGCCAATGGGGATGCTGCAGGAGGGTGACCCCAGCATGAGAGGGCTTTCCCTGCCTGTGGGCGAGCGGTGTGAGTGAGGTTAGCCCTCCCCAAAGGCAGTTGGCAAAGGTACAGAGGTTTGTTTGGGGAAGGACCTGGCTATGTTTGCAAACTGGTGCTCTCCCAGCCCGCTGCAAGCTGAAAGTCTCCCTGCAGGCACTACACTTAACAGTGTGCAGGAGACACAAATCTGCACGGCTCCCTTCCTGCCAGGAAGTCTGTGTGGGACTCCAGCATTTCCCAAATACATCAGACCACCCTCTCCTTTCCCACAGAAACCTGATGACTGAGGACTGCCTCACTTACCCTCTTACTCCCCCAAGTCAGCCTGGTTTTCCCTTTCATTCTTTTCCACACACCACACCTTCCCCCACCCCCCTTACATCTCTCTCATTGAGCCATTACATGTCTGCCTAAGCACCCTGAATAGCAGGATCTAAATAGTTATTTTGCTGTCAAGTGTTCCATTTTCTTTCCCTTCTCTGGTCTGTAATTCTTCTGTGAATGGTGACTGCATAGTTAATCGCAATTCATTACACAGCTGTCAGAGATCCAAGCCTTCTCTCCTCTTGATACATTCAATCAGTGTCCTTGGCTTTCGTGCAATAATGTGTAGTGGGCTTTAGATTAAATTGTTGTTTTTAACAGCTTATACATCTTCCAGTGCAGTCACTGTAGGACTTTGGGGGCGCTTGGATGGAGAGACAGATAGAGTGAACAGCAGGAGAAACAACTGCTCCTAAGTGATCAGAGGAGATGTAACATCCAGGACTGGTGGAAGGAGGTCAGTGCCTGGTAGCTCTCTCCTACATTGTGTAGCCAAGTGGGAGACGAGGACCTTGGTCCAGGATGCAGCTGAAGTGGATGGTACCAGTGCAGACTGTGACAAGGGTTCTCCTTTGAAAAGTCATGGAAATATTTAGTAATCTTTGAAGCCTGATGGGCCAAAGGTATAAATGAAGAAAGTTTTGTGGAGAGAGGTAAAATAGTTTTCTGGACTGATTAACATCACTGGTACAAATTTTAAAAAGGGCCTGTAGTGACAG
>NW_010265024.1:0-39938 GCF_000690775.1 Eurypyga helias | reverse complement strand
TCCTGGCTGAACCCAGCACAATCTATACATACACATGCTGAGTAACACATCCATACTAGGAAGAGAACAGATTTTTATTTGATGCAACTTCATTTGATAGGTCCCAAACTAGGATGCTGTAAGTTTTTTCCCTCAGCAGTCGAATAATACCTTAGGAGGGAGTTGGGTAACTTGTGGGGTGTTTGGGTATTTTTTTTGTCCACTGGTGTGTGAAAGTATCTGCCAAAAATCTGATATGCAATAAACTGACAGTTGGAGGTGACTTAAATCTCTCTGCTGTTTGTCATGTTCTGCATTTATGAGAAGCTAACTTCCTGCTAGCAGCAATACCTTCACAGAATATGGGGTATGCTTCAGGTTCTTCTGGAGAATGATATATTATTGGTTGTGGTTTATTGAGGGTGAGATTTAGGTCTCACTTCTTGTAAGCAACATCAATATGGTTCTTCCCTAGAAGACTTTACTTCCAAATACCTTCTGTGTAAGCTTTAAATAATTTTGTGACAGTGTGCTTTGAGTCTGTTCTCCAGTTGGCTTAGTGAGAGTTGTTGCCATTAAACTTCCGCGTGTCTTGAAACATAGTTTCTGTTTAAACACCACTAAAGATACTTGAACACTTGAACAAAGACATTTAATATACTAGACTAATTATTTCTCTTCTAGAGAGTTACCTGGAAATGGTGAATAAAGGGGATGACAGCGTGAAGTGGCATTTGTCATCTTTTGCACCGCCCTATGTTAAAGTGAGTGAATGCTTGCGTTGGTGGTTTTATGCTAGTCTCTTGGGGTTTGTTTGTTCTCTCTTCCTGATGCTCCTTCTCCTCCATCCTCTCAAGAAAGAACGTATTTGAGTAGGAATTCAGTTACAAAGTTTCTTTGTGCCTCTGTCCATATCAGGGAAACGTTTTGCTCCTTTTTTCCCATTTCTGATGTGCTCCCTGACTGACTGAATCAGTGCTCTGTGGTACAGTTGCCGGTTCACTTACTGGCTCATACTGCATCCAGCTGTGGAACCCACAACATCAGAAGGATATAGACCGGTTTGGAGTGAGTCCAGAGGAGGCCACGAAGATGCTCAGAGGGCTGGAGCACCTCTGCTATGGGGACAGGCTGAGAGAGTTGGGCTTGTTCAGCCTGGAGAAGAGAAGGCTCCGGGGAGACCTTAAAGCACCTTCCAGTACCTGGAGGGGCTACAAGGAAGCTGGGGGGGACTTTTTACAAGGGCCTGTAGTGACAGGACCAGGGGGAATGGGTTTAAATTGAAAGTGGGGAGGTTTAGATTAGATATCAGGAAGAAGTTCTTCCTGGAGAGGTGGTGAGGCACTGGAACAGGTTGCCCAGAGAAGCTGTGGATGCCCCATCCCTGGAAGTGTTCAAGGCCAGGCTGGATGAGGCTTTGAGCAACCTGGTCTACTGGAAGGTGTCCCTGCCCATGGCAGGGGGGTTGGAACTTGATGGTGTTTAAAGTCCCTTCCCACCCAAACCATTCTATGATTCTATGATCATCCAGACTGCATTAAATAATCAAGCATACATGAAGGGTATGTGTCCCTTGGCTCCAGAATGCTAGACGTGCCTTGTTCGGAGACTTGTGCAGCTGGAATTCCACTGTACATGGTATCTCTGTAGGTCGTTTGTTAGGAAAAGAATATGTGAATTAACACAGCTGTTGCTGGTGAAATTACTGTAGCTGTACCATTGATATTTGTAAATGCTTCCCTGTTTTTTTGATAAGCTGAAATGCCGTGATGGTCACTTTGATTTAACGCTAGAATTATTATTGTCTGCTGCTGTGAAATGATTAAAAGTGGTTATGTAGCATTCCCAGCTGTAGCCTAGAAGACTGAGCATGCCATGTTCCTGTGCACCACCTCTAAACTGGAAGTCAGTAGTCATGGTGACTGCATAAATATTGTAGTTTTAATCTTTATTGAGTTGCTTTTAGGGAGTCGATATTATTTGTTCACTTGAAAGCAGCTTGATTGGGTGTATTTTCTTCAGTCCTCTGCAAGGTTGTATTGTGGGGGGCGTTTGTTTTGTTTTCCTTTCCCTTCTGAATCTAAGCCATAACTTTTTTTCCAGGATGTGGATGGAACTGGTTGTGTTTATAGGGTTACTTACTCCGCTTTTAGATGTTCCCGTGTTTCTGGTACTCTTGAAGCTCACAGAGAAGAGAAGGTAAACTGGCATTTTAAAAATTTCAGGCATATTAGTGTATCTCCATTGTAAAATGTGATCTTATATGAGAAACTGTCTGAAATGTCAATTGAATTTGTGAAGCTGAATGCTTTATCTGATAATGATAAAATGTTGGTCTTCCAAAATTGGGTTTAGGGGTGTATCAAGTAGTCGTTATCTACCTACCACAGATGTTACACTGTCACCTGAACTGATTCTAAGAATTCATGCAATATGTAGCTTGACAGGGTGGTGGCTTTCTGTTTTTGTTTTTTTGGGTGGAGTGGACTTCTTAAATTTTTATTTTTTTAAGATTTTTTTTAAGTGTTTTTCAAAAATCCACAAGAAAATCACAAATACTGGGTTCTTCTCGAACTGTTGTGAGAATGGGTTTCCTTTCCTTAGAGGCAGTCTTGTCATACTTCTTCAAGACAAGTTGCCTGTTCCTCAAGTTGATTTTATTTGACTTACAGTTTTATCTCCTGGCCAGTAGAGGGTTTCATAACCACAGTTATAAAGCACATCCAATGACATACTGAATGGCTTTCTATGCGGCTTTTCTCCCTCACCACCTCCTTTAATGCTACTTCAGTTCTATCTGCTCATCTTCATGGGTTATTCTGAGATTCCTTAACTACATTATTTCTATGATGATGCTATTTGTAATTCATTTACAAGATTTAAAAACTTTATTTCTAGCCAGTTTTATAATATTGAAAACCAATATTTGAATTTAAACAATTGTCTTTGCCTTAGCTATCCTAGATCAGGCCTCTTTGAATAACCTTTACATTATTGGTATGTCAGGCCGTTGGGTGGAGCTGATAAGGTACAGTGCTATGATGACTTGCTGGTTTTTTTGCAGTGGGTGTGATAATGTTTGGTCATTAGACGTAGTTGTAGTGATCTATTCTCATCTGCTGCTCCCCTTCTCTTTTTTCCCCCGACCTCATCTCTGAAAACAATGTAAGTTTATTGTTGAATTAACCTGGTGCAGCACTATATGGAGACAAGCCCTTGTTGCATAGGTGACCTTTAAGGGTGATCAAATACATAGCCTGCAAGTTGGTTTAAATTTCAGGCCTTCTAGTAATGGTAGCACAGTGTGCCTGCAGACTGGGAGCTAGTGTACCGTTGTTCACAGCTTAGCTGACAGATGAAGGCATTGCTGCCTTCCAGCTGCGCCTATTTCCTCTCCTGGTCCCCTTCACCCCCACTTTAATGGTAGAATTACTGTGCAAGCACTTGCTGACTTTGCATAAAGCAGATTAGCTGAACTCAAATTTTGTTCGAGATTGCTTGCAGAACCTGTTACACCAAAACTTTGTCTTGTGGGCAAAGGAGGAAGAGCTGTATAGTTTTCTGCAAGATCATCTCTGTGTGGAATGAGTGTTCTGTAGTGTGTACATTTTGTGCTGGCTTAACTGTAAGTTGGTGTAGGTAAATTTATGAAGATGTATAGCTTATTTTAATAAACACTACAAATTTTTATTTCTTGTTTTGGTAGGTGGCTGTACTCTTTTTACCTAGAGATAAAGGGGATTACTCACAGTTCTGGGACCTTGAGTGTCACCCAGTGGAAAAACCAAGTTGGAAACACAAATTAAGATTTCAGCTTTCTGGAGCAGTGAGTATATAAATGCTATAAATGCTGTCCTGAGCACAAATTATTACTAACTTTTAAATTATATTATCACAATACTCTGTCATGTGCACTGGAGTATTCGGGGGGGGGCGGGGCGGCGGAACCAACTGCTGATATTATTGTGGGACTAAACCGTACTGTTTTTCTTATGCTGTAAAAATACCTTTTTCATCTTGCTTGTGTGATAATGCATTATCTTCTGCCATTTAAGACCTAAAATTTTAATTTGCTCTGAGAAAGTAGAGACAAACTTGCCTTCTGTGGGAAATGTTTCTGCAGATGCAGATTTGTTTGTATCAGATGCTTAAGTGGTTTAGTTTTTTGTAAATAAATAACAAAGTAACTGACCTTTGCTATAACATGTAACATAATGCAATATTGGAATTTTCAAATATCCATATTGGATATGTTGAATCTGTTTGAGTATGTTATCAGAGTAACAATGTAGGTGAGGGTGATTGAGATTTGTACGTGGAGCGATTGGATTTGAGCTCTCCTTTGCTCCCCTGTTGCACCTCAGCTCTAACATTATGGTGAGGCTTGGAAGAAGGGGTTTGGGGGCTAGAACTGAATTTTTGTGTTCTCTACTCCATGTCTTGCTTTTAGTCCCTACCTCACTATCCATACAAGAGGAGTGTACAAAGGACAGACAGTCTGTTACTATTAAGAAGAATTATCATAGAATCACAGAATGGTTTGGGTTGGAAGGGACCGTAAAGCACACCTAGTTCTGATCCCCCTGCCATGGGCAGGGACACCTTCCACTAGACCAGGTTGCTCAAAATTCTAATATTTAGTTAAATGAGCTGAATATGAAGAGCTTTCTTCATGTTGCTATATATGCTTCGCTGCCCTCTCCAGAGGGTTTGACTTGATTTTTCTGAGAGGCCCAGATAATGATTTGGGATCTCTCCTTAGGGTGCCAAGCCCGTTTCAGTAGTATGAACCCTACTTACCTTTCCTGCGGGGTACCCTGCCTTTTATTTTGCAGGGCTCTTGTTCTTCCCAATAGTGAATTGTGTTGAAAAGGGTACTTTTAAAAAAATATGTTAAATGACTGCTGATTTTGGCCTAAGGAACGAGACCTGTATAACGTTTGGTTTGGGAGGGTTTTTCATTCAGCTTTAGTCTAATTCTTTGAACATAATTTTCCTTTAAGTGAGGAAATTCTCTCTGTCATTTTTCTGTTTAAAGCTAGTTGAAACTGAGAGAAGATAAATTCTTTATCACAAAGCTAAGGTTTTGAAGAACTCTCCTCTTAAAATATGACTAGTTGTCAGAGTTGTGTAAATCTTTTGAGCAGCACAGCTTCATATTAATGTTTTTGAACTACTGTGTCAGATTTGTTCCTCTTGATTATTTTTCAAAGCTGTTAACAATTAGATCTTTCCAGCATCTCTTTGTGCATATGGAAAAAATCTGGTAGAAAAGGCTTGAAATGAGTCACAGTCATTTTGAAAGTGTTGAAAGGGAAATACTTCGTTTATCAGCTAGGGAAGGAACTATACATTTGTTTGGGAGAGGGGTCAGTACAGAACCTTTACTTGGATTATTGCAGCATTTTAATCAGGCCCACGTCTACTTTCGAAGACAAGTCAATTATCTGTTATGTTGTAGGGGTGAAGGGTTTAGAACTGTGTTAGTACAACCTTGAAAAGGATCTGGATCCTGCTGGATTTGCTGAGGCAAAAGTTATGGCCTTTAGTTAATGTGACTTTTGATAGAATGAAGTGGGAAGACTGACTGACTGTCATTCAGAGTGATGGAGTGGTATTTATTTATAGCACCACTTCGGAAGAAATGAAAAATTTGGAACCGTTCAGGAATGAACAAAAAGAAAAAGGTGAAGTTAGGAAAATCAGCAGCACTTCTGATTTTCATTTTATCTTGAAAAAAACAATTAACTGTTACTTTATGCTCTGCATGCATTTTTAGTCCCCGCCACTGGAAACCATAGTCAGGAGGTCAGAAGATCTTGTCTCCAAAACTGATCCCAGAGACAAAGAAAAGAGAGACATATTCTATAGGTGCTTTGCAGCCCCAGCCTCTCAGTCCTGGTCATTCAAACTTAGTTTTCTCTTTTCCTGAGGAGCATTTCTTAGGCTGCTCTCAGGTATTGCACTAAGATCGTTGAGCTTGGTATCATCATTGCCAACAGAAGTCTCGGGTTGGTATTTCCATCTAGTTATCGATCCCTTCTGGGTGGACTAGCAAGAATATGCAGGAAGGCTGAGGCAGCACCTGAGTTCAGAATGCTCCTTTAGCATGTAGAAAGTTGAGGGCTGCGTAAAGAATCCCTGCTGTTGTTTGAAGATACTATAAACAACAAGTTCATACCGTTGTTTTTTTTACTTTATGTGGTTTATGTATTTTAGCTGCAAAACTGTAACTTTTCAGTGTTTTCATTTTGCATGTTCTGTGAGCAAGCGAATTCCAGTTTTAAGGCTGAACAAATTTCCGTGCTCCTGAGGTTGCTTTGGAAGAACGGCACTCGATTGTAACCATTTAGTCAGTGTTAACATGCTGCTTTCATTTGAAACGGGACGGGCTATGGTGAAGCATGCAGCACTTTCAGGTGCCCTTATAAAGGCTGGGGGAACTTCTGATCGTTTTCCATAACGTGCCTTATTCTTGTGCTGTAAACTTGTCATCGATAAGTTAGAATTTGAATGGTAACACTGAGGCATGACGGCCATAATTTTTGACTACATGGACAGTTAAAAGGTGTTAAAACAAGGCACATGTACAGATCCTTTCTCGTCTTTACGTTTTGGGTTCTACAGTGGTTCATGGGTTATTTGCAACTGAAAAATATTCTTTAAAGTCAAGATTATATTTCTTTGGCTGCTGCTATTTCTGTCAGACTGATTAGCAGCTCTTTCAATAGAAGAAATGAATGTCTAAAAGACAAGTTTGTCATAGCAGCTCTATTGAAGATGAATCTATTTTTTCATCTTCTCTGCTTAAGGGAATCAACTGCTTGTCTAAAACGTCAGCACCGTTTCAAAAATTGATAGAAAGTTGTACGGCCGTAAGTGTAGGCGGTTCTTTTGGTTCTTTGATTTTGGTCAAGGTGATGTGACCTAAGGGGCTCCAAATGGTATCTGGCTGGATTTGTTCAACAATGCAGAATTTGAAATGGGCTGTTAGGCCCAATTAATAATTTGGCATATTCCCCTGGGGTGGTCTGGTCTCCTTGGGTTAGAGTATGGAGGCCCTGGCGGTGGTAAATACTTTGCCCTAATTTCTGAATGTAACAGCTGCCATATAATGCCTTATCAGATTCTGTTTCTTTGGAGAGACCTTTCTTTGAGAAGGTTGTGTTGTTCATTATACAAAGCTATTACAGAGCTTTTGCTGTTGTGATAGCTCAGACTATAACGATGACTTACGCCTGCCTTCTTTCCGAGCAGTTGTTCAGCCAGCTTTGCTGTTCGTGAGGCATATGGGCAGAATATCTGCAAAGGAATTGGTTTTAGATTTGCCTTTTAGTAAAATCTTTGTTGCTAGCAGCCTTCTCGAGATTCCACCTGCGCTGCTAGTTTGTTGTCAACTGGCTTCTAACAAATGAAGTATTTGTAAGACGCAGCAGCCTGTTAAAGTATTCCTCCTAAATTGTTGCTGCTGTCCCAGTGGTCCAGACTAATGCTCCTGAAAGATTATACTTTAAATAAAAGTCTTGGATTGGGTAAGGGAAATGACTTACATGCTTGGATACTTTAATATTTTTGAATGCAAAGTTTAAAGGCTTCTCTATTTTTTTTGTTTTGCTCACAGGGTACTGAAACAGAAAATGAAACTTCACTTATGAAAAAGCTTTCAAGTGCCCTCGCCAAAACTGAGCTTTCAGTTTTACCAGAAATGAAGGTTTACTCTGAAGCGCCTACAATTAGAGCAGGGTATGTATGGACAAAACTCGAAACAAGAGAGTCTGCAACTGGGTAGAAAGGGAGACACTCCACCCCCCCAGCCAGCCCCTTTTAGCCCTCAGGACAACTATGTGGTGGAGAGGCTGTGTGCAGTGTCTGCCCTTGAAGGTGTTTGGGTTATGACTGGACAAAGCCCTGAGCAGCCTGGTCTGACCTCACAGCTGACCCTGGTTGGAGCAAGAGGTTGAACTAGGCCCCCTGAATCGGTTCTGATCTGGATTATCGTATGATATTACATTTAAAAAAAAAAAAAAAATTGCCAAACCTCTTAATGGCTTTGTATTGTTCAATCTCCCATGCATTTTCTGTTCAGTTGGGTTTCTAGGTTGCCTAACCATGATTTGCTGTTGTAAATGAGCTGGTAGCAGCAGTAGAATCTTGTGTATACTTTCTGTATGCTCTCCTTTCGGAGCCTCTGTAGAAATGTGAAGTCACTTCTGAGAAGAGCACTGTACTGCATGTCCTAGCCTTGCTTCAGCCTTCAGTTGATTTCCAGTTCTTTTACTATGGAATGGTGTGAATATGGCAGGGGACTAAAATGTTTGGGTTAAACATTGCATCTCTGAGAAGAGTGTAGTTGTGTGGTAAAGCTTGGGGGGGTGGGGGCACGTGTCTACGTATATTCGGATTGTGAAAGTGTGTATGAGTAAATGTTAAGGACAATGCATTTTAGCCAGAAAGAATAAATGAAAGCATCACTGTGGCATAAATATCTGTACATTTAAAGTGAGACAGTTGATGCCTTCAGGATCTTTCCATTTTTCCTGCTTTAGTCTCAGAAAATACATCTGTTATCTTGAAGTATGCAACCCAGACCATATGAGTAGGAGATCTTAATATCTTAAATCCCTTTTTCAAATCAGACAAAACGAGATATTTCGAGGGGTATATGCACCAGAAGACCTGTACACTTTTCCTCCAACTAGAGTTGGGGAATCATGCACGGTAAAGGTCAACTTGCGGAATAATTCCTTTACCACACACTTGGTAAGTTTCACAGACTTTGTTTTAATTACTTTGAAAAAGTCCTTCCAACAGTTCAACTGCACTGTGGTTTTGGTGGGTTTTTTTTTACTCTTCACAGAGATTACAATAGTGAAAGTCTTAGTTTGTTAGTTTCAAAAGTCAATATTATACCTGAACAATTTTGCTCTCCTGTGACTTTTTTTTGGTCAGACTCAATCACTGAGTGTATTTTTAATGTATTTGTAACTGAAGAATAATAGATAATAGCTTGCGTAGAATTGTTGTTATCCTGATTTATTTATTTTATTTTTAACTTCATTAAAATACTGAGATGTGAATTTTACTTACTGTGCCCAAATCTGAGCATGCTTTATTTTTAAGCGCTGGGTCTGTGTAAAGCTGTATTGTAAGTGACCTGATTTATCTTAAGCATGTCATAAATTGAATATGATAGGCTTTGATATAGTGCGCTTTTAAGCATTTTGTATTAAATTGCAGTTGAAATTTGTACGTCCCGGAGAGCCTTTCTACATCAAGCACTCGAAATACTCTCTAAGGTGAGTAATGCATATGCTAACATTCTCTCCTAACAATAAAATTAAACAAGTAATTCAGTGCGATCACTATCTTCTCTAAATGTGCAGTGCTAAAATGTAGATATAAATATCCAACATTCTGGCTGTTTAGTTAAAGGTGGTTCTTTTTTTTTGTCTTTCTTGCTAAGCTGTACTCCATAATCTTGGTTAGAAGCAGAATGAGCCCACACAGTTATTTCTGCATCTGCCAATTTCTTCCCCTGCAAATTGTTTCTAACAGTGCTGCTGCTTTTAATGCTAAGCCTAATGCTTCATTTAACCATTTGGCATGCTGTGCACAATCAAGGCATTCCTTCCATTTATACTTTCTGCACAACAGACCAAGCAAATTGCCTTCATCATGCTTCTAATTTGACAAACCTGCAGAGCCGCATCAAAGATTCTCTGCAAATACAAGGTTTGAGCAGCCAGCGGAATTGCCTGGTCGTACCAAGTATTTCAGCATATTACCTGCATAAAAGGAATTGTCAAGTCGGGGATAACAGTCCCTCAAAATAAACCCAGTCATCTTTTGGAGTTCGTTGCAACAAGTATTTGACAGTCCTATTAGTCATCTCTTCAAGAAGTGCAGCATCTCGTGTGCTTGTCTGTAACAGAGTGATTGTCAGGAGGACAGAAGCGGAAGCATTGCATTAGTCTTACAGTGTACGTTCTCAGTGTTTGAACAGGCCCACGTTTTAAAGATGGGAAAACTAAGAGTGTATAGAACAGAAATCATGAGCAAAATCATAAATGGAACTAGATACTCCGGCTCCTAATCTAGTCTGTGTCTACCAATGATATTTAACATTATTGTAAAGACAGGGCTGCGAGTGAGTTAGCCGCAGGTATTCAAGGTATTCTTAAGGCCACTTTCAAGTGCAAAGTGTTACAGCTCCACTTAGGCATGTGTTCAGTGTTTCTATTTAACTGGCATCTCTTTATTAAATATGTCACATCAGATGGCACAGACGGGTTTTTTATGAACCAAGTGACCAAGATAAAATCTCTGCAAATAAAGGTGACTAGCTCGGTCTGTCTGAGGCTGTGCAGCTGCAGGCAAAAGGCAGGATGACTTAATTGTTTTTGGAAGGAACTTAGGTATTTCAGAAATATTCTTGAGGAGTGCTGTAAAAGCTATTTGCTCTATTTTCTGTGAGAGATGGTCAACTCCTATTGCTTTTATCCAAAGTAGACCTAACAAGTTCAAAATCAGTCTACCATTTCTAAAGGTTATCAACTGAATATGCTGCACCTTCTAATAACCTTCTACAACCTTTTATTTCTAGTAGCTTCAGCTGTTTTTTCTTCAGCTGTAAATACTGGCCTTTCCTAGCTTTTAAAAAAGTAATTTATCTGACGTCAATATACCTCTCTGAGGAAGCTCTCCCATTTAAGAGCATAAAGCACAGAAGAATTACTTGACTTCGATAAATGCTTTAAAAAATGTGTTAAAAGAACTTTAAATGGCTTTTATTTGAGAACAGCTTCAAGGAGGATTTCAAGAAAGCCAGTGTTAACTGTTCCCTTCTGAACTAGGTTAACTGGACATCTTTAATGTTCATCTGTAATTAGATACGAAAACGGTTTGCAGGAACTTGCAGTATTAGTCTGCAAATAAGAGTGTAAAAATAGAAAGTAGCACTTTCCTGTATTTTTGAATGGAAAAAAAGTCATGTAAAAATGGTCTGTTGCACATTCTTCATTTTGAGGGCCAAATTTGAAAGCAGTCCTGTGTAATTAAGTTTTAAATCTGGATGATGGAATTGCAAGTTTTTGTTTCTATGTAATATCGAGTCTGACCTTGGGAAGTTGGTGCAGTGGCTTGCCAGTTCGTGTTCGTTGGTTACGTTATCCCAAGCACCAATACCTAACGCTGCTGGCTCCTTTACCATGGTTTGCTCAGTTGAAAATAGTAATGAGCTTTATACAAATACAGTATCTTGCAACCAAAACTATAGCCAAAAAAAAAAAAACCATTAATATTTTCCAAATATCTTAAAGTGTAGATCTTGGTTTTTAACATTTAGCTAATATTGAAAGTCCTGCAAAGAATAGGTAGGAAAGAATTCCGTCTGGAATTCACATTCAAAAGAGGAATTCTATTTGTTGACAGGGTAGAATTTTTTTCTTTTACTGCAAAGAGTTCTTTTAACAAGATGACTCTGAAGTGAAAGAAACGTATGGATGAAGCATGAAAAAACACTTGACATAAAAACCCTTGGCTAAGTTCTCTTTCATGGATTACCAGGTTATGCCTGTCTAAAAAAGAGCTTGAAAAGGAAGGTGTTTCTATTGTACTGCCTTCAGAAGCCATCTGAAATAAGATGATTACAGGGTAGTGTATATTTCAGAGATTACTAAAAGGTGAAATTATGGTTTTGCTTGACTAATTATTTTTATTTCCATTAGCCATGATTCTGGGTGTCAGGAGTCACTATTCACAAACAATAGATCTGGAGACTGTGGCTTAGATGCAGCTTACCAACACTATCCCTTTTAAGCTTACCTATTGCTGCTGTTGTGTTTAGAGGACTGTGGTGTTTGTTTGTCTCTGAAGTAGGCTTGGGACATGCCTGACTTCTCAGAAATACCACTTGCAGCTGATGCAACAACCTATAAAGGCCGTACAGTATACATACACAGAGTTGCAGGCCTAGTGAAAAGTTTGAAGTGAAGTAAAACTTTTTGTGAAGAGAAAAGCAGTTAATTGCAGGGGAATTCTGGTTGTCCTGGCACTGGTCGTCTTGAATAGTGTCTGGCTACCACACTTGAGCAAAGTCCTCCAGGTTGCTTCATTTCTAGGAACAGTTATCATAGAATCACAGCATGGTTTGGGTTGGAAGGGACCTTAAAGACCATCCAGTTCCAACCCCACTGCCATGGGCAGGGACACCTTCCACTAGACCAGGTTGCTCAAAGCCTCATCCAGCCTGGCCTTGAACACTTCCAGGGATGGGGCATCCACAGCTTCCCTGGGCAACCTTATGCTACGTGGTAGCTGGAATCTGAACTTTCCCATTTTGTTAGCTGAAGAAAATAGCATCCTTCCCTTTGGATTAGGAAGCGTGAGAATTCACGTGTGGTCAGCCTTATCCCAATTGTGAGAAATCAAGTGACTGCTACAAAACGATCTCTGATGTCTGGTTAACTCTGCTTTTTGAGAAGAACAGTAATGTGTATAGCACCAACCAAACAGACAAATTTAGAGGTCAGAGGGAATGTAACTGTTACAGGCTAAGAAACTGTGCGCTGCCTCAGTATCACTGAAGTCCTATAGTACGTATTCTCGAAATTAATATCTGACAGCCAGATGTGGGCATCTCTTTAAGAGCTATACGGAACTTACTGTTAAGTTTTTGATAGCATAACTTTGAGTTTGGTTATATTGTTCTTCCTGAGTATGTGTTAGGATATGTAAGGAAGCACACATATTGTTTTGGAGGTGATGATACAGACTTGTATATCCCGCTTGGCTTTCTACTGATTTTTTTTTTTTTTTTTTTTGTAAATTCTCAGGTGGTTGGGCTGTATGCCACTTCAGACTTTATTCTAAGTAAAATCTATGTTTTCTAATATAATGCGTCTGTTACAAATGAAATTGTCGTACTGATGTTCTTCATTTCTACAATGCATTTTTAAAAATAAAGATGAGTAAATAGCTTCATCCCATACATTGTGGGTGGATAAAGAGACAGAGTATGCCAGGCTTGTTATACAGCACTCAGCAATCAAGTAAGAGACATGAAACCCTGATCTGGCTGTACTCCTTCATTGTATGGTTGATTGTAGTTCAGTACAACACAATTAGTGCTTACTTTTGTATTAAGTCAATTAAAAAAAATACAGTCGCATACCAGTCTTTATTCTGAAAGTGTTAGTTGCTTGACCATGATCTGTTTAAAAAAAAAAACCAACCAAACAAAAAAACCGAACCACAACACCCACCAAAACCAAACAAAACCATGAAACCACTTGCTAGTGTGATTATTTTAGCACTGAGGATGATGCTAAACAAGTGAGGCTGGAATCAGGCTTATATGTAGGGCCAAAATTATGATTTCCAAATGTAGGAGAAGGGTAAGAGCACAGAGTTATGATAGGTTGGATGAGCGTAGAGGAAAGGCATATGAAAAGGGGGAAACGAAGTAAGAAAAAGTAGACAAAATAGACGCATTCCAGATGATGTTGGATAATACTAAATTCTGTTAAGGGGAGAAAACTGAAGCTACAATAAAAGAAAACAAAGCTGTCCTTTTTTTTTTTTTCTTTGTCTTACGAAGTGATGCTGTTCATATTTCCTTATTCCAAAATATGCTTGTTACTGTTACCTGCCTGTTAGTGCTGGGTCTTTCCATTGGATGCCATGGAATCCAATAGGCTGCCACTCAGCATTTCCAGTTTATTGGTGTGTAGCTTATTTTTAAACCATTTACCCTAGGCTTTTCGAAAGTTAAGACAGCCACTCGTTATACTTGTTCAGATTGCGTAAAACCATACCAGAAGAGAAATTAGGTAACCTCTAATTGGTGTACAGTGAAATCTTTAAAACACAGTTTGAGGCTGGGTATGTTGAGTTGCAGTGAGTCAGCAAAATATTTTTAATGTGGAGCCTATTAGAAATAATTGAAAATATTTTGCTAGCTTCAAACTACTGTCATTTCAAAAGGAATCGGTAATTTTAATGTACTTCTGAAAGGAAGAGGTGTAGCAACCTTGCTCTAGATACAGTTTGTGCACTGTCAGTATTGTAGCGGAGAGGTTAGATCAACCTTGTCTAGGTAAATCTAGCCTTATCTAGTAATTAAGTGTGGTAGTATGTTGCATAATCAGTAGGAAAGAATGACCTTTGCAATAAGAGTCCCTCAGAAGAATAGTAAATAATCATAGAATTGTAATGGAATCAAATCTGTAAAAATAAACTTGATGATCCTGTGCACATCGAATATACTATTTTGGTGAAAATCAAAACTGTACAAGAATTTCTCTCTCGTAGGATTTACTTGTTTATTGACAGTGAATATGCACGTAATTGCCTTTTTGCAGGTCCCATCATTACATCAATGTGCCAGTCCAGTTCAAGCCAAAGGCAGAAGGAAAATTTGAAGGTCTCTTCGTTGTGCTGACGGCCAAATGCAGCTCAGTTAATATTCGGCTATGTGGTAAAGCTATTGCAAAAAATTAGTCAGCATAGTTTTATAACTTGTTCATAATTGTTTATAACATTTTATGCCATTTAAAATATTCAGAGACTTGCTACTACATTTCTGTGCTAATGTTCTACTTGTTTTGCCCTGTGATGCTGCTTTGATGGAAAGTCTTCTGGAAGATGAATTACGGTGCTTGTTTTACAAATCTGTTTTCAAAGTAAAAACACTGAGAGATAACATCGTGTATTTTAAAGTTATCATGTTCTAATTTATGTTTCTGCACTTTTTGAAAAGGGAAGTTTTCTATTTTTGCATTTATTAGGAATAGCTGGATACTGATATATTTTAAGCATTGTAAATATAGAAATAAAATCTATATGTTAACGGTTGATTCTACCTGATTTCTGTCTTTGGTGAGAAGATTCGTTGCTGTAGGTGGGGGATCAAGGTGCCTACTCTTAGGCAGTGCTAGTTTTGTGAGGGGCTTTGCGGGCGCAGGGGGAGGGATTGCAGTGCAGAAGCAGACATGTTAATAATCACGTTTCCATCTGGTAAAGCTGGTAACAGATCGATTATCTGACAATTGGCCCCTAACTTTCTACACCCTTCAGTGGCAGGCATACGCATTGTTTTTAACTCTTAACAATGTAAAAATAGTTAAGTACGAGCAATACTACCTTCCGCCCTCCAGCACAATTCAGCTAAGCCAGTGTTCCAACAGTGGTGAAAAGATGTTGCTTTGAGAGATGGCAAAGCCTTCCGTTCACTTTGCTTTCGTTTCCTCAGCATTCACAGCCATTGGATTAGGGATGGGAGGTAGATTCCCACCTATCCCTTTTTTTTCCCATTTCTGGACCTGTTTATGAATTTATCTGTTCACTTTTTGAACCTTTTTGACACCTTGTTTCCACAGCTTTGTGTGGCAGCAAGCTCTACAAGTTCACTGTGTTCTCTTTTAACAAAAGTGTTTTTTTTGTGTGCTAAACTGGCTTCTTTCTAATTTTGTCAAGTACTTTCCAGTACTTATCTTGTAGGATTCAATGCACAACAGTTCCACACTCTGCTTACCCGCTGTTACCATGTCCTTTGTACCCTTTGGCTCTGTCTGCTATTTTATTTTTGTATCACGGAGCTGCATGTCTGAAGTTGCCTTAAGCTAGAAATTTAGCTTTTTGACAGCATAGTTCTGTCATAGCATATGTACGTTATTCCTTTCTTCAGGTTGGTAGAAGTGTGAGTGAAATTCCTTTCAGTATGAGATTGGTTGTATAACTGCTTTTTCAAAGAGCTGAAATTTGAAAAAACAAAGAGGAAAAAAACAAGATCCCCGGTGCATTGCCTTTTGATACCTGCCACCAGAGTTGTGTTAAAGTATACTAGAGCTGCTTTTTCTTCATAAAACCTTATTTCTCAGCATTCTGGAAACCAGGAAGGGAAGATTTACTAAAATAAAACTAGACATCAGAAAACTTGCCACCCCCTTATTCTCTCATCAACACATAAGCTCCTGTCTGCTAGATACTGTGACTGTGTTCCTCCTGCCTTCTCTCTGCCAGATGTTGCTTGCACCTTTCCCTAGTTGATAGAATGCTTGCGTACTTCTGAATGCAGAATTGGAATGGAGGGATCTTCTGTCTTGGCTGCTTCATTTGAGAAGGACCTTAGTGTCCAAAAGCTTATGTTGGATCTGTTTCAGAAGACCAGTCAGAAGTCTCTTCCAGAGATGGAAAAAAAGACCCAGCTCACTGTTACTATATTCAAAGCCTTTGCATTTCTAAGTTGAGTATCTTCCAGCTGCACTCAGTTCTGAGGTTGTCCTTGCATTTTGCTAGTCTAGAATAATCCTGGTGAGATGCAGGTAACATGGTCATTAGCTCCAACGATTGTCCAGATTCTCTTCTTTTGTTTCATGTTGTGTGTTAATCTAGCTGAAGTCTTAGTTGTTATTTATTTAGAATAAATAATTATTTAATAATCTATATTAATATGTATATATTTAAATATAATATTCTCTTATTTAAAGAGAAGGCTTGTGATTTGCTGTTCGTGGAAGTCACATTCACTATTACTAGTCCAGCAGCTATTCCTGACCATCCATTTAACCTTGACGTTGTAATAAACTCTGCAGTTAGTTTTACGTGCTCGGCTTGGTGCTAATCTTTTCTAAACCAGTTTCTGGAGGGATCGATTAGCCTTTACGTTTTTCTCCAGGACCTTTTTTTATCAGTAGAAATTGTCTTTAGAAGAAGTCCATTAGTAAGGAAACGGGATCACTGCGGAGGAAGGCGCCCTGTCTGTTAATAAGAGCCAAGTGATTTTGTACCTTCTACTGTCCATTGGGATGTCTTTAGTTGTTGTTTCCACAAGGTTAGAGGACGGTCCCTCCTGTGGTAATGTTCTTTGTAACACTGGTTTCCATAAGGATAAAATAACTCTTAGAACACATCCGAAATTTGAAGTTAAATTAGGATTTTCACTTTATTCCATATTATTTTACTCTAAATTTCAATGTTGTGGAATTAAACCTTCATGACTTTGATGCTGGACCAGCCTCTGTTCCTTCCATATTACTAAGACAAGCCTCTTTAAAAGATGCCGTGTTTCTGTCCACGCCTAAGGAGTTGAAACGGCTGTCAGTTTTGTCCGGGAGAATTTCCCCTTTATAAAAGAGCACTTTTGAACGGCAGTAAGAAATTCCAGTTTTGGATAATTGTTTATTTGGTCTAAATTCAGATCAGGCGTGCTGTTCCTATGGTAGGCCTGCTGTCTAGAACTCTGTTCACACTTCTGTTGCAGGCTTCTCTTCAGTTCTTGAGGGGAGAAGAATGGCGAGGAATGGTTATGCATTGTTTCCTGGGTTGCCACTTGGTTGGACATAAAGGAGGAATATGGTGCAGAATGTGCTGCTGGGAATATTCTCTGCTGAACTGTGGTTGTGCGTGTGTATAAATATGTGAATATATATATATGGGCCAAACACGTTTTGAAGAACAAGTGTAGGTAAATGACCTGTCCTCGTTATCCAAGACAGTCCTGGTTTGCTGGTGATGATAAATATTTTGGCATCTACTTGCAGCCAGTTTTGCTTTATTGACTTGTAATAGCAAGGACTTTATTTGTAGTGTGAAGCGGAAGTTAACATGCTGGTAACTCCAGACTCTGTGCTGGAGAATGTCCCTAGAGCGCTTGTCCCAGCAGTTGTTTTGGCTGTTGGAGTTGTCTTGCTGTGCTTGCATTTGTAAGACAACATGATTCTGGGCAACGTAAGAAGGATAGGTGATGATCTAATATTTTAGCTCTTGTGAAACGAGTCTAAAGCGTAGAAATGCTTAACAGAAGATTTTTAGTACTATGTGATGCATAATTAACCTACCTGCTGAAGAGTAAATTGTGCATGACACTTCTTTACAAAAAAAAAATTCGGTATGGTTGCAACAGCGGTTGGATGTATTGGCGGTAATTACCTCTAGACATGGGCCTTGTCATATTTGGGTGTAGCAAATCATCTCTAGGAAAAGAGATGCTCCACTGTGTACAATCAAACTTGAAGACAGCTTATTTTTTTTGTGAGGCAGAGAAGCTGAGGAGGAAGAAAGGAGTACTTCAGTGGAAGCCCAAGTCTTTGGTAGGCAGCTGATTCACCGCTTCTGGCCGAAGGTTTTCCTCAGTAATGAATATTCCAGAGCTGGATCATGGCCGACGTGTTTTTTACTTGCGAAGTAAGAACATCAGTGGGACTTCAGAAGTCTTGAGGAGTCACTTCAAACCACTTCCGTACCTAGTCCATGAAATGAGACTGCTTCCTTTTCCCATGGTGGCCTTATCTATGTAGCAAACTTCTGTAGTCAAATCTTGCTCCGAGTTGTCCAGTGCTTGCTGTGAAGAAGCCCTGATCTCTGTCCCTACATCTTTTAGGGATACAGAAAAATAGAACTATTCTGACCAGTTCTCAGAGTCCGCAAATTGGATTAAGAGTTTAAACCAAGATACTTCTGTCAAAAGAATCAGAATTAGCTTTGGGTATATTTCTCTCATTTCAGTCATTGTCAGTTTTGAAAGTTTTTTTTCAATTTCCTCCTGTTGATGGATGCAATCCTCTGGGATTGCAGACTGGGAAGACTGGCTCAAACATCCCAAGCAGGCCAACTTGAAAAGAAACAAAACAAAGAGCCCCCCAAACAATGTCTCTCTAATTATAGTAATCTTACTTGTTGGTTTTAAGACCAGTCAGAGACGAAATTCAGAAATAAATTATTTTCAAAAAAATCTTTGTGTCTGACGCTGAGGATGTCTTTGTACCTGCTCAACCTAATTGCAATATTAGTTATCATAATTATTCAACAGCTTTGTAAAGTTTTCACATCATTGACTACAAATGGAGTTATAATACATTCCATACACGTGCTTCAGTGTGTTTTGGAGATTGTTGCCCTGGCATCTGAAACTAATTAGTGCTCAGAAAACCTCGTAAAGGTGCATATCAAGGCCTGGCTGTCTAGAAAATTATTTTGATCATACAAAAGGTTGAAATGGTAAAGAGAATTTTGTGGGCTTGTTTTTGGTGTGTAAAGTAAGTTACTGAGGGCAGTGGTGGCTTTTTGAAATATTAAAGACTGTGAGGCGTTTCTATGGTAGGAATGCCCATTAGGTGAAACACTGGTATGTTCTTACTCCTAGGATTTTTGGTGGAGTTGGGGGGCTACAGGGCTATCAGAGTTCACTACAGGGTTAGTCGGTTATCTTATATTTGTGAAATACGTTAGCTTTCTGTATTGTTGCATCTTTGGAAGTGAGAAAAGGCATTATGGGAACAAGAGTCACTGGAAGCTAATGAAAGAGTGGGCATTTGACATAATATCAGTTGTCCCTGGGACTGTAATTGAATATCCTGACTTTTATTTATGGCTATCTTGTTTTAACTTTTCTCTCCCCAAAACTAGGTAATAGAAGTTCATGCTTTCATTGCATAGCGTAGACGAAGGGTATACGTGTCTTATAATCAGTAACACAGACATGAAATACCTGTGTGAAGAATCCACCTGCCAGCAGTGATACCTTGTATTCAGTGAGAAAGATGACTGTTGTCAATTTTTTAAGTGGCAATGTTTGCATCAAACCAGTTTTCTAAGCAAATCTACCCATTAAGTAGAATATTCATTCTAGTTTCCCATTTGAAGGTTTGAGTGGCATTAACAGTAGAAGAGATTTTTCTCAATGTGCTTATTGACACTGACAACTTTTTTCTTTACAAACGCTGTGTTGGTTCAGCAATACACCATGTGACGTGGAATCTGCGTTACAGGTTCCTAGTGGTAACTTAAAGTACAGAATAAACAAGTATTGCAAGCTGGAACACGACAGATTAAAAAGAGGATGTTTTTTTAAACACTTTATTGATTTACTTAAACTGCTCCTTAAACCTTTTCAGACTTAATGTAATGTTGTACTGAATCTGTAGTAACAGCGTGAACACCTTACAGCATAAGAGAGGTAAGAGAAAATGAACAATTCAGCTTTCGGTAACATAGTGTTTGACTACAAGGGTTTCCTAAGCATATCCTTCAAGCTTATGTGTGTTATTTTTGCTGTGTGATTGTCTGAGGAAACTCTTACATGACCAGTTTTTAGATGTAAATAAAGTCAGATGGATATAAAGCGCTTATTTTCTGTAATTATTTTCTGATCATCTCTGGAAACTGGATGCCAGAGTGGCACATTTTGGCTCTAGACATTGCAATTTGAAAATGTTAGTTTGATTTCTACCCCTTCTTTCTGATTCTGGGAATGTGTTAATTCCTGAAGCTGCTCCAGAGCTCAGAAAGATGCAACGAAATTGTTTGTTCTGAATATTCAGTATGTTTAGAAAAATCTGCTTCATTGCTATTTCTAAAATTCCCATCCTTTTTTTTTTTTTTTTTGTTTTTAACAGGGGGACAAGGGAAGGAAAGACAGTGCTGGCAAGGTGAAGCTTTTAACGTAGAAATGCCACTTAAAACCTGGAATTTTTAAAGCATAAGACACTTTGTAAAGCACTCTACCTTAGTATTTTCCCTGATTGTGTATTCATTGCTCCTGTTGTATTAGCCAATTGCTTATGATACTACTTCATGTTTTTATGGCTCAAAATGCTGAATTCTGAACCAGTTTGTGCTTGATTCCAGTGGCAGCTTGTTGTCTGGGAATGACATTTTCAGGTACAGGTTCCCTCACAGGCTCTCATCTGTTGCACCTGCCCAAATCTGACAGTTGAGCACCAGCTGGAAGTTATGACCTGGCGAAGCATAAAAGGGCTGGAGAGAGACAAAATGATCCATCAAGTCCTACTTGTAAGTCAGATCTCCAAACATGCATTTTCTACTCTATAAATTCAAAATTAAAATACTAATGGGTGTTCTTTTGTATTCATCCAACAATTGGTTCATTAGGTAGGTATGTACAAAGAGGCTCTGCTTGTCAATGCTGGTTGGCCCTAAAAGGAGGGAAAATCGGTAGGGGTTAGGCTAGTCGTGCAATGCCCCCACCCCTTTTTTTACCTTCCTTCCATGGTTGTTCTGTGCGGCTGGCGGTAGGTAATACTCATCCTGCATAGAGCTGGTTTTCATTGTGAGTATTCTGTCACTAGTCACAGCTGTCAGGTATGTCAGTCATGTAGTATTGTGGTGGTGTCAGAGGCATAATCGGAGAGATTAGGTGGACACAAAGAGCTCTGAATGAGGTGGTAATTGCGTTCAGGGGGAAAAGAGAGTTAAAGAAAGAAACTTTCCTTTCTCACAAGATCCATTAAAGAGGTGACAGCTAATATATTAAAGCTGGAACAAGATAATTGTGGTAAGAATCTTTGTGTGTTCTCCCTAAAATGCAATGTGCTCACAATAAATATTCAAATGCTTATTTTGTGTTGTGAATACCAGATAACCATTTACAGTGAAATGCAACCTCTTTCAAAAAGTTTAAATTCATTGCCAAGAATGTTCTAGGAACAGTTATAAAACTCAAAAGGAATATTGGTGCTATACTGAATCACAAAAATGCCATCTTATGAAAGCTTCTTTGCAGGGATTTTCTTCCAGTTGGTCTAAGTGATGGAAAAGAAATACTGAGATGCCAGCCACAGGCTGTGCTCTTCCAGACTTTACTCTCTTTGAGTAGTACTTTGAATAGTACCTCTCCCCCTCCTCTTCCTTTTTTTTTTTTGTTTTTTTTAAACAGACTACTTTTGTATCTGTTTATATTATACTTGTGCTGTACTAGTGCTGTGCTGCAGAACTGCTACTTACCTGTAGAATCCAGGAAGGAATTCCCCTTCCCTGACTTGTGAAAGTTGGTGGATTTTTTTGTTGTTGTTGTTGTGGTAATGTGGTGGGATGTTTTTATTTTTCCTCACTTCCCTCCCTCCTTCCTGAAGCACTGAAGGTTGCTGTATGTGTACACACGAGAAGGTTGTCATAGTATACTGGTGCTTTCTTTGGCAATGAAGTCTTTTAAGCACCTGGTCAGTGTATCTTGCTTCCTGTCACTAGATTTGGGGTCAGGTCCTCTGTCCCCTCCAGTCCAGAGAGGCAGGGATAAACATCTTGGTTTCCTCTTCATGGTTTGACTCTTTTCCTTTGTACCTCTGGGACCTCTTTAAAATCTCTGCTAGTGCAAGGATTTAGGAAACTGCTAATCTCTGCTTTCTCCTGCTCTTATGCTAGGGCTCACATACTACAGATTTAGGTCATTTAATGTGGGCCAGTGGATTCCTAGCTAGGGGTAGGATGCTAGGAAAACACGTCAACAGCTTTTGGAGTATTACATTTTAATGGAATAGATGTTGCTTAGACCTTCCTGAGTTAGGAATTAATTCCATGGTTGGTTGTGATTGTGGAAAAATATGCTTCCATGACCAACCCCTTGTTCTTTATGATCCCAGTGAACAGCTACATTGATTCCCTGGCATTGCATAGCTGCAGACATATTGAAGGGTTAATCTGAAATCAACAGCACTGCTGAGTATTCCTCACTATCTAGGAGTGTAAAACTTAGGAGTGTAAAAGCTAAAAGCAACTATTAGTGGCAAATCAGTCCCACAACAAATTTAAATAATATCAAGCAGCATCCGTCCATTGTACTGCTTGCCATCAGAAAACATGAAAAGCAGAGTTTCATTTCTGTCCTTAAAATTCTTGGTATCCTACTAGAATTTCAGTGTTGACTGGAGTAAAAATCCAGTCTCACAATGTTTCCTCACAGGCTTCAACAATGACTGTGTATGGAACAAATGCCATGTTGAACCCTATAGTCATAATTTGTTCATGTCTCACATAACACTCCAAACAATATTTTTCCACTTTCTTTCACTGAACCAAGTTCTAGTAAACTTTACAATGTGAAATGAGAAATTGGTGAAAATGACATAATGGTGTTAGTCAGAAAATCTTATTTGACTGATTATTCCTATAAATGAAAGTAGTTTTATGTTTTTCATGGTATTTATGGATGGCAGTGGTGGTTTTCCAAGCCGCCTTTTCTTGCTGCCTATTCTGATTGATACTGAAGTGGGTCGAGAAGAGTCATCTCCAGCGACAGGGAAAGGTTTGACACATTTCTGTTGTAACAGTCCTGCAAGTGCTTTTAGGATAGTTGAGCCACCATGTGTTGGTATAATGGATTGATCAGTTTGGTTCTTTTGATACAGGTAAATTGCTTTGATGCAGGTTAATTCAGGCTGTGTTTACAGAGGTTGCTCTGATCCCTTTTTCAGGCTACTATACGTGTTTTCAAAGAAACAATACCCAAAAACCTTTAGAGAATGAAACCCCATTCTTCCCTATTTACAGAATGGTATTTTTTTTCTTTCAAGCTGGAAGCCTACAAAATAAGTCTTAGGTTTTCATCATAATCCTTTATGAGTTTTAAATCTATTTTTTAAGTTGGCAATTTTAAATGGTTCCTGGTGAGTAGAGCCCTGGTGAGCTTCAAAACCACACACAGTTTCAATGAAGCTGTGTGAACCTGCTTCAGAATCTCTGCAAGTTTTCCAAGCTTTTATGCTCTCGTATGGTTTACAGACAAAAACCTACAGGGGTCCCATTTAAAGCCTCCTAGCTGCTAAAAGATAGAGAAAAAATGGCTTTTAAAAAACCTGAAGTACCCTCTTATGAGTGCATTAAAAGCAATTTTGTTTGCTTTCCACTTCCAAATGCTTCAAGCCGCCAAAGACGCGATGTTAGAAAATGACTCATGAGTACTAGAGAGAAACAGCCTTTGAAAGTTTGTTCGTAGTAAAGGATGATAGCTGGACAAGTGGGGTTTCTGTATTCAGAAAGAAGTATCTTGTGTCCTTGTATTACAGGGTTTTTCTTCTTTTTCAGTGATCTGTTCAGATGTTCTTTATCTTACAGGTTTTCAGCAATTGTATGAAAATCAGCTCAGAACTGCTGTTGGTTTGTTCCTGTGGATGCTATCAGCATTTGGAGACCAGGACCCCTGGAGAGGGAACGGAATGCCAAAGCAATGGCAGCCCATAATTTAACCCAGTGTCATGTGTATGATCCAAGGAGCAGGAAGAACTTTCTTCCTTTCAGGTAAATCATGGTGTGTCACCCTAGTGATTCTCTGAGATTATGTCCTGTAGGGTTTAGCAGCTTTTAGTATTGGGTTGTGGGGGCTTCTAAGTTTTCCTTGTGGTGTTTGATATTGGAGAGGTTTCTTGATTTTTCTTTATGGGAAACATGGGGTGCAAAGGCCAAGTATTAAAATGTCCTCCTCACTTTGATGCAGCTCCTCACAGTCGTCTTTTTCTCTTCCAGTGTAAATAAAGGCAACAGTGGAGAGTAGACTTTCTAAAATTCTAGAGTACTTGGATCTTGTGTTCTGTCCTAGGCCTCTCTTGAACTAACATGCTTTTCTTTCTAAATTGTTTTGCTGAGCGTTAGGGCAGAAGGTTCATTTAATGGGATCTAGAGATAACCTGGCAAAAAACCAAATTTCAGTGAAATGTTAAAGTTTATTTTCTGATGATTTAAACAGATGGTACCTGTGAGAATCTCACAAAACCATGCCTTTTCAAGGCCTTTCTTATGTACCTTATGGTTTCTAGTATGGAATAAACAGGAATTGTGCATTAAGGTCAGAGAAACATTTCCCATAGTGTGGTGCAATCCCAGTTTTATTACAAGTAGAAATTTGACAGCTGTAGATTGTGTAAATAAATGTTGCCCTTATTTGAGTATAATTCTACAATATAGTTAAAAACTGATCTTATTTTTATAGTTTATTATACTGGCAATTCAAAAAGCCTTTCTTCTAAACGTAGCATATTTGCTACAAAAAAACATAGAGGAAATGGACTAACAGCATTAACTCCTAATGTTTTTAGTTTTAAATTTTTAAACTTGGCACATCCACCAGCCACTTAGCTTTCTCTCTGGAGAGTCAAAAAGAAGAAAGGAAAATTTTGATGTACTGAGTTGTTGAGAATAGCTGAAAATTGAATAAATATTACAAGAATTAAAGAAAAAGACAGAAGTGGTAGTACAAAGTATCTAAGCTGTACTGTCCTTGTGATGAAACAGAAAGCAAGGTGTGTGTGAACAGGATGTGAACATAACCTGAATTCATGAGATAAAGATTCTAATTACCAAAACACGACCATGAGCTTAAAGGCTGTCTTTGGAAAGAATGCTGGCTTACAGGCTAGCAGCCTGTTGTGGAGTTGAAGAGTTATTAAAGAGGTTTGTTATTTTTAGAGATCATAGAAGATTTCTAGAATCATGTTGGAAAAGACCTTTAAGATCATCAAATCCAACCATTAACCCAGCACTGCCAAGTTCACCACTAAACCCCGTCCCTAAGCACCACATCCACACTTCTCTTAAATACCTTCAGGGATGGTGACTGCACCACTTCCCCGGGCAGCCCGTTCCAATGCCTGACAACCCTTTTGGTGAAGAAAATGTCCCTAATATCCAATCTAAACCTCCCCTGGCATGACTTGAGGCTGTTTCCTCTTGTCCTATTGCTTGTTACCTGGGAGAAGAGACCAACACCCACTTCATTACTACCCCGCTTCAGGGAGTTGTAGAGAGTGATCAGGTCTCCCCTCAGCCTCCTCCAGTCTAAACACGCCCAGCTCCCTCAGCTGCTCCTCACAGGACTTGTGCTCCAGACCCTTCCCCAGCTTTGTCACCCTTCTCTGGACACGCTCCAGCATCTCTGTGTCCTTCTTGTAGTGAGGGACCCAAAACTGAACACAGGATTTGAGATGTGGCTTCGCCAGTGCCCAGTACAGGGGCACAATCACTTCCCTACTCCTGCTGACCACACTGTTCCTGATACAGACCAGGATGCCATTGGCCTCCTTGGCCCCCTGGGCACACTGCTGGCTCACATTCAGCCGGCTGCTGACCAACACGTCCAGGGACCTCATTTTCCCCGTGCAGGTTTCCAGCCACTCTTCCCCAGGCCTGTGGTGCTGCATGGGGTTGTTGTGGCCCACATGCAGGACTCTGCACTTGGCCTTGTTGAACCTCATGTAATTGGCCTTGGCCTAATAAATCAAGTAAATTAAATAATGAGATAGAATTTTCAAAGCATTTGCATACCTAGAACAAAAATTGATCCTTACTCTTGCTATTTGGTTACATAAACCTTTCAATGTAGGCTAATTATGTACTTCCCCAAAACTCTTTCTGCCCCTTCACACCTGTATAGCTTTTTCTGGGTTCAAACAATGTGTGTTTGGCAGCTGGTGTATGTGAGGAAGTAATTGCATAGCCTTTTCCATATGCTATGTGTTTCTTACGTAGTCTCTGTAGTTTCTGCATACTCTGTCCTTTGTGGTCACCCCTGGAGTCCTCAGAGGAACTATTGTCATAGCTCCTGGCATCTCTGTGTGGCCTATAGGAACTAGTCTGTTAGGATTTTCAGTGCTGCTGTAAACAAGAAAAGAGGCTTGTGAGTTTAAAAAGCCCCACCAAACTCCAAAAGAAACAAACAAATCCCCCCGCCCCCCCTGGCCCAGCAGAGCTGTGGCTGTTTCCTAGAACTGCTATAATAATACGGAACTACTCAAAAGAAGAGTAATCACTAGTATCTCCAGAAATGAAACCAGCTATGCTGCTGCGGTATAGCGGTTGCCCTTCTAGGAGGGTTCTAGGTAAGATACTTCTGCACCGCTTTCAGTAAGGAGGTTATCATGGATCTTAGTTTATGGCATGGAGGATCTCATCCAGTCTTTTGTAGAACAATGAATCTGGTTTTGTGTAATTGCAAAAACACATTTCTGAGTGTGGAATGAAACAGAAATTCATATACTGAAATGAAGCTTGCATTTGGAACACTAAAACTGATTTAAAACAGTTTTTTGGTGCAGTAGAGAACAAGACAAGTGAAAAATGTTGACTTATTGAAGGGTAAAGAAGTTGCAATGTCTTAAAGATTTTGGGAAGACACTTGGGGTACCTTGGCACTTGGCTGTGCAGGAAGAGTGTTGTTTGTGGATTAAGTGCCAGCTTTAGCAACACAGGTGAGTAATATGCTAATAATTTTTCCTGATTCTAGCAATGTATATAAAACAAACTCCCCTTTAGGAGACGAAACTGTAGTTTAATTAAGTCATGGGCAGAAGTTACTGTCTGGATCTTTCTGATACTTTCAGGAGAAGTTAACTGCCCCTCAGCTGCTTGTCACCACTATTATTGTCTCAGCTCTGTTCGTTGTGTATGTTGTCATTTTCTAACTTGTCTGTCAAAATGAGTTAGGTTAGAAAGACTTTTTATTTTTTTTTGAGTTGACTTAGTTCACTTTGAAGGCAACAGATTGTGGAACATTTGTAGTATGAGCCCCTCCAGCAGATAATCTCTAGCAGAAGGGTGATGACAGGAGGCCGGAGGTTGTAACCTCTTCTGAGCTGGAGGAGATTTTAAAGACATATTAGTTATTCCAAAGCCTGTGTGGAAGCAAGCATTGTCTGCTGCAGGGGCAGGGGTCTTGGAGATACCCCTCACTGTGGAAAGCTGCTTCTGGCATTTCCTCTGCTAGAGCCACCAGTGCTGCTTCCTTCTACAGGCATCTGGCTTAGAGCAGGTCAGTATTTAGAACCTGTTTGGGTCAGAAAGACATGCTGGAGTGGAAAGCAGGCCAGCTTGGAACAGCCTTGTCAAGTATGAGGATGCTTTTGTCAGTTTGGCTGAAGACCAGCCCGCCTACGGGTGCCATTTTTAGTGAACTTCATGAGACTGGATCCAAAAACAGATGCTCTTGTCCCCTAACTGCAACAAAAGGGGCAACAGCTTCTGGTGCAGCAGTGACAGCAGAGACTCTATGGCCCTGGAGTGTACTGCAGTCTGGAAAACCTGCTTCCTCGGTAATCCAGTTGTATACGCTGACGTGATAACACGAAGGTTGTCCTAAGATGCTGCTTTGTTAATTTGGTCGTGGGGAGCCGCATTGCAATTGCCTTAGGGAATAGTGGGCTTCACACCTTGCGCTTGTGATGGTAAAGCCCACGCTGCTTGGGCAGATTCTTGACCTGTGAAAAACTCGTATACCAGAGAGTCCAGGCATGAAGAGGTGCACTTCTGCACCACCAACACTTGCTGGCCAGAGGCTGGTGCCTTTTCGACCCGGACAAAATACTTTTAGTCACTTTGACACATCAAAACAAATATCCAAGAAAAAAAGCTTGCCATCACTTCGCCGGGTCTGTGAAAAAGATTGTATCCTGCTTCTTGAACAAGGATTGTATCCTGCTTCTTGAACAAGGAGGGAAGCAGCCTGTGGTGAGATTAGCTTTTTACGAGCAGCAGTTTTCAACAGGTCCCTGGGCCGTGCAGAAATAAGTTACACGCCCCACCTAAGGCAACAAGACCAATGCAGGTTGCTGCCTTTTTACGAGCAGCAGTTTTCAACAGGTCCCTGGGCCGTGCAGAAATAAGTTACACGCCCCACCTAAGGCAACAAGACTTGGTTGCTGCGCCAGAGCGTGTGTTGAGGACTAATTAGTGTGGGAGGCAGTACTTCCTCTCTGCAGAGGAAGAACTCCACAGTGCATAGCCCAATTAATGTGTGTGTCTCCTGGTATGAAACATCATGAATATTGATATCTAAAGGAGGCAGATTTTGGTTCCCCTTGCCAAGAATTTGCCCTATTTGATTATCCAGGGGTAGGATGAGGTCCTTTTTCTGTTATAATTTGACAGGTCTAAGATCTAGCAAGTCAGACAAATATATGGTCCTTCAAATGGATCTTTCTGTTTGAAGATGACGATATGTTTGACCTCAGTCCCAAAGTCTAAGAAGTCATGTCAGGGAAAGCAGATAAACAGCCATGCCTGTAGAGTCAGTTGTATCAGACACAAACTCTGAAACAAAAAAGGCAAACCCAATCTTTTATATGGAATACTTGTGGAAGTGATGAGGGTACAAGGATAGGACTGCAATCCCAGAGCCACAGGAGTATGAGCTGGAGGAAAGGTGACAAGTCTGTTCACCTGTCTGGCACAGGGAGCGTTGATGTGCACCACTGCACCCAACCGAGGAAAAGAAGAAGGACCCGTGGTGGAGATAGTATTGTACTTGGTCTTGCCTTCTGTAGTGATTAGGGTATGGCTCTAATCTTGTAACTCTGCGTTCCTGAATCTGGCTTTAATCACCAAGAACAGCGTATTATCCCAAGGGCTTCAGGCTGCTTAGTGGGACTTACAGAACATGCTGGCTGTTTAATGCAGCATCTTTACATCCAGATCAGTACTTTTATTTCAGCGTCAGGCTTCTGTGGATTGTCAAGTCTTGATAAATTGAAACTCTGAAAGCACTGAAGGGTAACATGTTTCTCTTGTAGCTAACTCTTGTGATGTTTGGTTTAGAAATGACTAAAGTACTCATGTCAGTTCAAGAGTAAGTGTTAAGTTGCTGAAACAATCTACTTACTGGGATGCATCTGAAGGAAAAGATTTTTCTTTCATACAGCTATTGTATCTGATCACCTCTTACTCTCTTCTTCGTTTAGAACTCTGGAAGGAAGAGTGACTTGGAAGAAAGTCACTAAGTCAAAAACTGTATTAAGAGTGGTAACATCTGTTACAGCAATTTATTGATTGTATGACCACAATGTTGATTTCTTCTTAAAAAAAAAAAAAATCAACTATAATAATACCATTTTCTTTCTGAAATTTACCTTGCTGTAAATCCAAATCTAAACAGTATTTAATTGAAAAAACCTGCAGTTGAACAAAAAGCTACATATAGTGTGTCTTTGCAGAACTTAAAAGATGACCACACAGCAGAAAATATCAGCACCAACCATTAAAATGAACAGATGTTCCTGAAGGTGCCACTGAATGTTCCTGGCTAAAAGACATCTTTAATCCTTTTCTGAGATGGAATTTTGCAAGGCAACTGGGGGCCAACTGATCTTAAAAGGCTTATTATGAGGCTGAGACATTGTTGGGGCTGGATACTCTTTGAATGGCATCTCAATGTCAGCCTAGCCCCGTGCTGATTTTGCTTTCTTTCTTATTCTTAGGGAATAGCTAAATGACACACATTCTTCCTGTTGATGAGGTAAACTGTAAACATCCCTCTAGACTCCCAGATTCACCTTCTAGAGTGATCCGTCTCAGCTGTGGCAATGCAAAGTTTCTTTCCCGCAATTAAAGGGACAATTATATCAGAATGATGAGATCATGCCTTTTGCTGAAAAGAATAGAGATCTTTCGTGAACAAAGAGAGCTTTATTTAAATCTTTGCAAATAAAGCACCATTTCATTCTGTCAAAGTGGGCGACTGCAACAGTTTGGGTAGGCACAGCATGGCATGAAGGTGAACTCACTCTGTAGAGTGGTAGGTAGAGCTCTGTGGTGGCTGTCTCAGAACAAAATAAGCAATTATTTTTCCTCCCCTGCTTGCACCGACGAGTAGAGTAGCATGCGGGCACTTCTAACACCGCCTAAGAAAACCTACGACTGTTGCAAGTGGTTTCCTTCGTTTGCTGAGTAAATGTAGAAAACCCATCTTGGTCTTTTCCAGTGTTTCAAGACTTTTTGTGTAGGTAGCGTGTCTAAAGCAAAGTGTAGTGGTGGACAGCTCTGTACTCTGGGGGAACTACTGAGACTCATAAACTGATCCTGAGTTATGAGAGCCATGTCCGAAGAGAAACATGGAAAATATTTCCAGCTCTTGATTCTTTAGGCTTATATGTTTGTTGGAGAGAAAAGCCAACGATGTTGCGAGGAGAAATAGGCGAGTCGGATCTTTTTTACCATGTTTTTCTTTAAGCTGCAGAGCATATTTTTTCCTTTTAAAAGAGTCATTCAATGAATACTAATTTTAGTCTGACTTTTGACACTCTTCTAAATGACATCTGGATTTCATATAAAATCTTACGTCTGGTACAAAGCCCACTGACAAATAAATTCCTACGCTCATGTAAATCTTTCTACGAACAGGCAAATCACAGCTGTACTGACTCCAAAGCGGGTTTGGTTTGCTTTTTGGTGGCAGATGTGATTCTGATGTTCTTGGACACTTCTTTAAGTGAACCCGTCATCCAGCCTGTGCCTGCGTCGTTGCAGGTAACTACCAAGTAGCATCTGTATCGCTTAAAGGTGGGATTTGTAGATGGGGAGAAGTGTCCTTGGTATTTCTACAGCCTTCGCTCTATCAGTGAGCGATGGGTGGAACCGGAGAGGCCCAGTAGGTGAGAGGGTCCCTTGGAGCCTCTTCCAGCAGCAGCTGTGCAGCCTCTGGCTGGATGCCCCATGCAACTGTTCAGGCGCTCCAAGCGCCGCTGTTCCCTGCCAAGATTTCCGTGCTGCTGTTGGGCCACGGTGCCAGGAACAGGGTTGAACAGAACAATGTTGTCTTTGCTCTGCTGCCTTGCCCCCAGCAGAAGGGCAGATATTTGGAGGGAGAAAGGGCTTGGAGATAACATGGTGTCTGTCTCCCTGGGGAGGCTGAGAGGCCTTTGCGTGGCCTCGCTGCGTGGGGTGTAATTCGGGGTTTGACGCTGCTCATCTCCCGTGCTTGCAGGGTAACACATTGAGTACAGCAGAGAAATAAATCAATAGCACCATAAAAACTAAGAATAAACAAAAGTAAATGCTAAGACGGTAGTTTCGGTGCCTGTGAGCAGGAACAGGCCTCATTGTCCTACAGAGATTTGAAGGAATACAGGTTGGGATAGCTACGTGCTGAAGAGCTGTGAAGGGCACAGCTACAAATAAACCACCAGCAGGTATGTATTTGCCTGTGTACGCACAGTGGTGAAAAGTCTCCAGTTTGAGGAACACAGAGATTATTTCGCACGTTTGTCGTCTTGCCAGAAAGACATAGCTTGCAGAAGTGAAATTTTGTGGAAACCATGTAACTTAGATTGGCAGAAGATGTAGGTGCGGCTGTGTTTTATAAAAACGTTGCCAGACTGTCTGACATAGTGTAAGTGCGTGTATGTTGAGAGTGTAAGGGCATGGGTAACTGCTTGGTCTCTTAACCCCTATTGGAAGTAAATTACTCCAAGTCAGCTGTTTTGTATTAACTGCCTGCATGCAAATTGTTATTGTCAGGTCAATATGAGCTAATCCAAAGCCATTTATCTTCGTGGTTAAAGACAACTTCTTCTGCATGCCTTGCTGGGGCCGAGTAGACACTTCATAGAAAATAATGGCAGGTTAACTGATTGGTAGTAAATTTCCTATCCTTGCTTAGCTTGTGTCTGCTGTGAGTGTGGTGTAGTGAATATGATGCTAAACGAGAGCAAGATGTTAATCTGCACGAGTGAGGCAGAGCTTCTACCAAGGGGAACTAATTTCCATATGTATTCCTGATTCATCCTTTGGGCAGTCTCAGTTCTGTGCAATGAAGGGAAACCTACTGTAATAACATGGAATAGTAGAAAATGAACAAAAATAGAGGTTAATGCTACAGTGTACATTGACTTTTATTTCTGCAGGTGATGATACTGTATCAGAAGAATTTCTGAAGTTGCATTAATCTGCAGCAGGTGTTTTTCAGCATTAGGGTTACAATCCATTCTTTCACTTAACATTTTAAAGCCCCCAAAACTTTATTGTATGGCATAACTACCTATTGTGTAAATAGTTTCCTAACCTAAGAAAACTATTTCCATGTTTACTTGTGAAGGTCTGCATTACAGAGTGTACCATGCATAGCATTTCTAATCAGTTGCAGGAGACTGTCCTTGAACAGAGAACATTATCACCCCTTCGATTTGAGAGGGGAATACAGGGGTTCTCCTTACATCTCATGACGTTACGCCTCTGAATCAGGGTATAATTTTCACGTGACATGACGGGACACATCTTGGTACTTTAGCACTCACTAGAGAGATGTGTGAATGACCTGTTAGGATGGTATCTATAATGATGATCCAGAGCTTCTGGAGTTGAAATTTTGAGACGCAGAAACATTTTTTTCCCCACAAATTTTGAATATATTTCTCTAGTAGTGTCTTGTTTAAAGTTTAAAGCTGTCAGTGAAGAGAGCTGAAGGTGCCAGCCAAAGGAATAGTCAGTGTGTTGAAGGAAAAAGATGTAAATACCACTTTTTTCTTTTTTTTTTTTTTTTTTTTTGCATTCTTGCAACTCGCTATCCTGATGGTAAAATAACTGAGGAAGATACATTTAAAAGGTTTTTTTTTACTGGGCTCTGTTCTTGGCATTTGTGAGGTATGTTAAGATCAGTAGGTAGCCTGCTTATAAATAAATGAGTAGCTAAGGGAGCATCTGGGGGAAGAGACAGCAAGTTACTAGAGGAACTGTTAATACAGTCATACAGATCTGAGCTGTAAAGAACGGTTTGTCTTTTTCAAGCTGTTTGTGATCTAGTGGTTGGAGTTTGAATGCAGGAATGAATTCTGCCACTCTGCCTTCTCCGTGCTTGTTTTCTTGTCTATAGAATGGGAATAATGCTTGTGTATGTCTGGGTTGGTGAGAATGAACTGATTAGTGACAACAAAATGCTTTGAGAGCCTTCAGTGGAAGGCATTAAACAACTGTATGCCTTGCAGATTTGCAGTATTAAAAATATATTACAGATGACCTGCAAAAGCAGTGGGGAGGTTAAAAAATTCACTAGGATACATTTAACATGAAAGAGCAAAGAGACAGTTCCTAAGATCCTTTTGGGAGGACTAAGCTAGAAGGGAATAACATAACAGTTTTATTTGCAGTATTTCTGTAAGCAATTGCAGAAACCTTTTTCCAGATACGAAAAAAATGCAGTAGGTCACAGCAGCAGATGAAGCATGTCAGGGACGTGGTCAGCAGCGGGTTATGCTTCTTCTCATCCTGGACAACGCAGGTATCTGATTCAGGGGGCAATGTTAGCCTGGGATGCCCGAAGGTGACGTGGAGTTTCCTCTTAGGCGTGAAAAACACTCAGCTACTACTCGTATGACAATACATCCAGTCTGAGTAGTGGAGTATGTCCAACCTGTGTGCCTTAACTTTAATTGGCTTCTGTCATAGTAAATCCTTCAGGTTTCTCAATGCTGCATTAATGCAAAGGCTTTAATCTGAAAAGGAGCTCAAAAGTGGTGTGGGGGGAAAGGAGAAGGAGAAAAGAAATAGCTGTAGTAAGTGGACACTAGAAACTTCTCGGAGCTCTCCAGCTTTATCCTTGGGGAGGGTTGAAGAGCAGAACTAGAAGGAATCTATTGCAATGCAGGGTTCTTAAAATGAAGGCAATTATGTTTTAAAGTTTAAGCAGTGACCGGGTGCTCTGTACTGTACCAGGGACACGGTGAAGATGGTCCTTATCACAAAAAATGAGAGATTTTTAGGTTTTTTGAAGTGTGTGAATAGAAAGATAGAATTGTTCTGTGAAGCCCTAAAGATGAAGGATAGGTTAGCTTTTAAACACATGTGGACGTGTCAAGTGATTGGGAAGGATTTGAAAACTAGGAATACAGGCAGCTGAATAGGAATGGTTTTGTCAGCGAACAGAAAAGACAGAAGCTTATAGACTGTAATCCTGATTCTCCCATTAGTTAAACACAAGGTGCTGCTGCTGTTGTTGATAAGCAGTTCCATTGTGCATCTTTCTCATATGATTTCCCTCTTTTTAGGTGAGGCTGCCCAGAGTCTGGGGGGTTTTGAGCCATGGCTTTATTTGAGTACTGGATGGGCACAGCCTTCTTTATCGAATACTTTTTCTGTAGGTGTGTGTGTGTGTAAAATGAGTCTGATCCTGGTCCTGTTGAAGTCAGTGGGATTTCTGATATGGACCTGAAAAGAGTTATGGTCTTGTCCAACAGTATTTGGCAATTCTTTCATGTAAAAGTGCTTTACTTTCCTCACAACTAACATAAACCAGTACAGTAGGACTGGTAGCTAAGAAAGGAAGTCTGGCTATGTTTTGGGGAGAAAGAGGGGGCTTTGATAGCACTTTAAAAATCAATAATTGTAGAATAACAAGCAGTGAATAGCTGCTTTGTGGTCCAGTAGACAGAATACTGTAGAATAAATTGGGAGAATTTGGATCAGTTCCTGATTCTGCCTGTTCTCATAGCACATTCCTAAGGCAAATCATATTTCTTTTATGACTTAGATTTTCTTTCTATGTCATGGAAATACTAAGGCTTGTTCTCCAACACAAACCAATCTGAGACTCGGGAATGAAAATATACTTGGGAAATTTTATTATAAACAAGAATCTTTTATCTTTCACACAGCAAAGACTTAATTTTGCAAAGCAGAAAATACACCTATAAGTAAATTGTTTGTAAATTGGTAATAACAGAGCACATTCTGTCTGAGTCATATGCTAAATTACTGAAGCAGTGTCCAAAGTGTGTTAGTGCTGTGAGAGAGTTCGGAAATAGCATTTTATTATTAATCTGCATACTGGAGGCTATTTTTTTACCCAATCTGAAACACGTACTGACTAATCTGTAAAGCAGATAAATGGATGTGAAATCATTTGGAAGTTACTAAATAGCTTTACATTTTAATGTGGGAGTGCTATCAACATTTCAGGAAAGTAGGCAGTTGGATATTTCAAATGCTTCTAAGTCAGGGGATCAATTCAGAACTGTAGTTGCCATTTTTATTTTAAAGCAGTGCTATCAAAAAGAAAAACAAATCTGGTTTAGGTTAGGACTCAGTTCTTTCGATCCAAGCTGCCATGTATGACACTTGGCACATCTGTAAGGTTCTTGTAACTCCAAGAAAAAGGGTTTGAGGTTCTTCTATAAAAGAATAATAGCCAGGTTAAGACAAGAATTTTGTTTCTTTATTGATGATTTAATATTGTCTAGTTGCTACATACATTACTGATGGTATATAATAAGACGTTGATGGAGAACTGCGTTTTGATTGCTGTTCAGTCATCAGCCCCTCTCAACAGGGAATGTACTTGCTGTCTTTGTTACGGTAGTGTATGTGGTGTTTGGTAGCTTAGGTGATAGGATCTGACTCCATTCCATTTCTCTGGGTTCCTCGCAGAGGGTTTTCCATAGCATAGCTTTCTTGGCTGATTTATCAGTCACTAAAGGTAGACCTGGCAACCTGATCTATGTTCATCCACAATGGAGTTTTTTTCATCAGACCTTCTCTTAGGAAAAAGAGGAGCGTGTTACTGCCGTTAGAGTTTAGAGAGTCTTGGGGGCGCTGGTTCTCTTACTGTGAAAACCCTTTTTAGTGAGGTCCATCAGGGTGAGAAAACCAAAACCCCTCTGAAGATGTGCGTGATTATCGATAAACGGAGATTGACATCTGGCGGAGGGGACTGCAGGTGGGTGGGTGGAACTGGCGGATGAACAGCGCGCTGCAGAATGAGTGTGCGCGCGCACCACCGAACAACTAGCTAGCTGGAGTCTGATTTCCGTGAATGACTGCAACAAACAGTTTTGTACAACAGCAAAATGTTGTAAGTAACCTTTCTTGGGCTGGCTTCCTTACATCCTTACATGCTTCCCCCCTGTCACTGCCTTAATACCCACCACTACTTAACAAGGCATACGGCGTGGTCCTTTTCCGTGACGGTGCAGCCACCGGAGTGACGCAATTGCACCCCGCTGCAACATGCTGCTGGAAACATGGTCTGGGTGCTGGAACCCTGTGTGTGTGGTCAGGGAGTCTTGCAAGCCCACCTGGTCACATCAGCCTGGGTACCGAGGTGTGCATGTTGGGGCCTTGCACCTATTCCGAAGCTCTGTGCAGGCTGAACTCTCCATCCCTCGGACTGAAACCTTAGAATTTGCATTAAGAGCTTGAAACTCTTAGGAAAAGCTCAGAATGTTTTATTAACATACTTGACAGACCTTTTTCCTTTGAGATGGCCAAAACCATTATGGCACGTTTGTGGTATGTCTTCTGCACATTAATAACTTTTAAAATTTTGAGGAGGTTTGATTGCTTGCCTTTAGCTCCATAAATCACCTAATATAGACACTTTTTTTCCTGATGTACTTTTGTTAGTCTGATCGGGAAGGATAGCGGAAGCCCTTGAAAGGAATGACCTTCTTGGGCGTCATCCCAGGGACAGACTGGAACTTCCTGCCCTTAGTGAGCCTTTCTCGATTGTAATGTGTTCCACTCACTACATTCTGCCCTCATAAAAAAACCAACAACACCACAACCAACCAAACCTCCAAACCCCAGCCCCCCAGAAGCATGATGGAGTAGTGTCTTCTGGAAGTCAGCATATGGAAGACTTCTTCTTGTCCCTGGGTACTGCAGGGTGATAGTCAGGTCTCTTTTTTTTTTTTTTTTTTTTCCCCCCCAAACAGCAGCAGGTTAGGATTATGAGCAGTGCTTGGAGAACTGGGAGTTGAATCTGGATGACCCATTGGATAAAAAAAACCCTACTGAATACTCTCCTAACTAGTTTTAGGTTTTGTTTTAGTTGTAGCATGCTTTTATGTGTAGTTTAGTAAGGCTGGCTTATTATGTGTGTCCATGTGTAGGTTGGCTATATTCTTACTGCGGTTTGAATGCTTTTAATTTCTTCCTCCTTGTTCCCTCTGCGTTACAGATAATGGGAGTCAGTAACACTTGAAATACACTGATCTGCGGCTTCTTGGTGGGAAACAAGATGAGTCACTAGTAACTAAACCCAACAGCTATTGTGTCCCTGGATTCAAATCTGTTCCTCTCAGTCTGACTGTTCAAACGCTTGCTTTCTCCACTGGCTTCCTCCCTAGCAGTGTGGCACATCTTGTGGACCACACGACTAACAGCACGATTGGGCCAAGTATTTGTTAGAGAGTCAGTAAAGAACACTGCTCACAGCTTTCCTTGGTTCTGGCATTGGGGTTTCTGGACATGACAGGGGTGTGGGGCTGCTCCTGTTGTCAAGCTACACCTTTAGGAAGGCAGCACCATGCTGTCTGCCAGTAACACTGAAGTAATTTTTAATTGAAGTAATTTTTACTAACAGATTTTTGATAAAGTAATTAAAAAAAAAAAACCCACCAAAAGACCCAAAACGAACAACCCAAAAACCCAACCAACCCAACAGTCCAAACATTACCTATATCATTACTAGGTTTAGAGAGGAGGATACAGAAAAGAAAGAAAATCATCCACAGGTCTGCCTATACCTTAAATCGGTTAAAAGAACTTTCTCTTATTTATCCAGGGCTCAGACTACCGGGATGCCTGTGTACCCACATGGATATGAAAACCCAGCATCATGATACTGTGAGTATTGCTTTAACTGGTTTGTGGGGTTTTGGGATTGTGGGTGGTTTTTTTTTTTCTTTGTTTTAATATAAGTTTCTTCATATAACGGAAGTCTCTCTGGGATTCTCTTTCAAGTGAAACTTCTGTGCAGCTCCAGGATTGCCTGTGATTTATAATTTTATTGGGGTATAAATGCTAACGCTCCTCAGATATTCTGAGCTACAGAAATACTGACATTCTTCAGGCACGTGTAAGTGGAGCCAGGCACTCACCTGAACTGTAATGGTAATTTTAGTGATTCAAAGGTGAAGGAATTTACGTATCTGAGGAATTGTTGTCCTCTGCTAGTATGTTAGGTTGCAGATCGTCTCTTCCAGAGATATCTTGGATAGGAACAAGAGTACCAGCAGTTTTGAGTGTTGCCTGCGTTTCCCTTTCCAGACATGGATCCGTATGTGGTGCGTTCTGAGCATGTGCGTGAGAGTCTATGTGTTTCCACTGGGTTTTGCTGTCCTCCTACGTGCCCAAAATATCCCAAATTGCTGCCAGGTGAATTTTTCCACTCGAGGTATTGTGTAGGAATAATTTGTTGCTTGATAGGTGGTTTTGTTCGCTTTACGAAACTGTCCATGGATTAGGGATATTCCTCTGCACGTGGCAAGAATCTTTGAAGTGAATGACTCGGTGTTTCCTTGAGAAGTCATGGAAGGGAACACAGCCGAAGCATGTCAGACACATTTGTTAGGAAGCACATACACATGACTGGGGCACTCCTGGAAATGGAGCGCTTGACTCTTGTTGGAGAACTATAGAGCAAACTTGAAATTAAGCTTTTCCCAATTTGTCAGATTATAAAGAAATTATAAATACCAATTTATGGGTTATAAATGGTTGATTAAGGTGGCTGTTAACTGTGTGACCTTGTGATGATTTCTGCAGCTTTCAGAACAAGTAGCTTCAGTATGTCATCCAGGTTACTGAAAGCTCTTCTTTCCTGTACAGTTGGATGATCCTTTGGTTCCTTGCATCTTAGTCCAAAATATGTTTGCTGAAATGGTCTTTTGCTGCTGCTCTGACAGTTTCTCAGTTTTGGAACTATTCCACTGGTTCCCCGATTCCTGTCACACCCAGTGACCAGCAAACTGCAGGCCGTCTCCTCAACCATCTTCCTAGCTTGGCGCTCTTAACTCTGGCTTGGCAGATTCCTGGCTCCTTCAGGCAGGCTGGCATCTTCCTTCCAACTTGCAGCTAGGGAGAGGTGAGGCAAGGGAAACAAACTACACGTAAAAAACGACATTTTGAGTCGAGAGTGCGCAGGCAAAGTTAGCAGCCGCTACAATTCGTCATGTTACCTGCTCCCTGCTACTACTTCTCTTCATTCTTAGGATCACAGGTACAACCAGGAAGGGAAAAGTCTTCCAAGTGCATTGTGGATGGGAATTTTGACTGAGGCTGATCTGAATTAACAGAAATAAAGGTATTTCTTTCCCCTGTGGGATTTGCATTCATAAACGTTGCTACATTTAGACATGTAACTGTGACTTCCGGTCGTTACACTTGTTCTTGACTGGCTTGGGCATCGCTGAGATTATGGTGGCTGATTTACTGGGTGATCCTTACGACGGCCCCACTTCCCAAAAGTTATTCCCAGAGGGAGGCTGTCAGAGAACGCTTGGTCGGGCCTGTGCTGCTGCACCTGGGCTGGACAGTGGCTGCAAGTGAGCGCAGGCCGGGCAGGGGCCGCCTTGGGTTCACGCCTGCTGGGCCGGGCCTGGAACTGGGTTTTCCTGTCCTACAACATTTTTTTGATATTCAGAAAAAGCCTCGTTTCGCAGGGCCCAGAATGTATTTTTTATTTTATTTTTTTT
>NW_010265023.1:0-7010 GCF_000690775.1 Eurypyga helias | reverse complement strand
TTCTGACCTACAAGTAGTGAAGAGGTGTATCAAAAACCTCTTATGGAATCTGAGATGGGGACACAACATTAAGGACTCCTCTCAGAATATGGCAGACTGAAGAAAGATCAAAAATGATCATTCTTAAGACTAGATTAGATTTCAGAAATATGTCACCAAGATAGAAGAACTTCACATTCAAGTACAGGCTTGAGCATTCCCCAGGTATTACTGTTCTGTTCTGTAACCTTGCTAGAAATCTTTCAATTAAGGCAAATATATTAATGAAATTTCTTGACACTAGGTGACTTTCTTTTTACCATCTAAATCTCACCTTAATTCACACCTACCTGGCATAAAACTTCCTGGACAGTATCAGAAACTAATGGTATTAGACAGACCTCAGGTCTGATTCCTTAAGATGGTACTACTTATTTACTTATTTCCCCTTGCTCTTTCATGGCTTGTGGGTAAATCATGAGGCCATAGTCTAATTTTCAATGACCATGTTGTCCTACTGCTAGTTTTAAAAGTTTCATCATGCATCTTCTGTGCTACAGCTGAAGGGTGAAAAGACACAGCCATCTATTGCAAGACACTGGTCTACTCAATATCCTTGCTACTGCCTGGTTTTGTACATCAGTGTGACAAAACAAGGATAAAATATGGTGTCCTTATTACTATCAGCCTGCAATGACTATTAAAATCAGGTTATATGCTGCTGCTGTATATGGTGTTGCTTTGACAAACTAGTTAATGCTCCACTGGCATGTGAACTGTTTAGTGACTGGACCTCAACTACCAAGTACTGACCTCCAGAAGGAAGCACAGCATGTTCCATTTTCATCAGTAAGTACTTTCTTACAGTGAAGGTTACTAATTTCAGCAGCACTGTTGACAAAGAGCACAGAGACCAAACCTATTGCTAACATAGCAAGCGGTTAGGCTGAAGTCGTAGTGAGAGGGTGATGCTTATCGTTCCAGTGAGTGTGCAGGTGAGAAGTCACTTACAGCTGTCCAGGCTGTCTGCAAACTCCTTTTGACTGTTTTTAGAAAGGTGAAAGTTTCCAGCTATAACTTAAAAGGGAAGTACGCATCGATTGCTTCAAAGCTGTGCATATTCTGCTCCCACAGATTGAGAATCTCCTTTTGACTGTTTTTAGAAAGGTAAAAGTTTCCAGCTATAACTTAAAAAGGGAAGGATGCATCGATCGCTTCAAAACTGTGCATATTCTGCTCCCAGAGATTGAGAAGAAAGTACTGAAATAAGGAATAATAATTTTCTTTTCAACTCCACCTCTTCTTTCCTGCTTATTTTTCTATTAACTCAATACCAAGACATTTTTTTTCTGAATACAGAACGATGGACAAAGAAGCCTTTCACTGACTCAGGAACCCTAGTCTTCTATAAAGCAACTGTTTTCTACATTTCTAGAAACTCTGAGAGGAGTTTTGGCAGGAAGAGCCTACTCCCAAAACCAAATACTGGGGGAGGAGCAGGGAAAACTCTTGAACAAGTTCTGCTTTCTTTATAAGCCACATGTCAGCAATATTTTCCCCTCACACATAATAGAGAATCCTAAAATTCTTGGTAACTACAGATACTCCCGGTAAGTTATCCTGAAAAAGCTAAACACCTTTTTTTAGTTTAAATAGAGCTCTCTTAAATCCATTCTCAACCCAATGACAGTTAAAATTCCCCACTCAAAACTTCTACAGAAGTTCGCATACAACATTCAAATTGCAGGAAGACAGAATAACCAAGTGTAGTACAGAAACCAGTTAATCACCACTACTAAATGCCAGCATGTATGTGCCCACTCAAACAGATATCACTGCTTACACTGTCAAACCACGCACTTCACACAGCACACACTCGCTAGTTCAAGTGGTTTTAAGAGACCTCACTTTCTATGTGGCTTTTTGAAGTGTCTTTAACATGAAGGAAGAGAAGAACTCTACTTTGGGTTTGTATACCTCAACTCTAACACTGCTGTCACAATTCAGGTAACAAATCAAACACAAAGCCATGACATGGATCTAAACCCTTGAAAGCTACAGATGCATGGAATGAAACACTGCCATTTTGCTTTCCATATAAACTCAGTAATTCATTTTCATCATCAATTTATATAACTGACATTAAGTGGTTTCTTTAAAAGACCTAAACCATGACGAGAAATGCATGTGGAATGTGTTCAGTATCGATTTGTACACTATGCATTTGCTGAGCTAGGAAAATTCAAACATATACTGGAAAAACGAGCCAGACAAATATACAGGTTGGCAGCATGCAGCAAGGGCTTTGTTTTATCAACATGATTTCCATTTAGGTTTCTCCGAGATTCACTCAGTGCATTCTGGAATAGTCCCCGAAAATGTCTCCAGAAATAACTGAATTTTTTTTGCAAGTTGAACAAATTCAGCCACATGGCAGTTACTTAGGAAATGGAATTTAGCAAACACCATGTATCTTGATTTGAGAGTGTTTACAGAAATCAGAAGAAATCTGAATATTCTGGAATATTCCTTTTTTACTCCCCCCACTCCTTTCAACATTCAGTGGCAGTCCAGCAACCTCATCTGCTCATCTTCCACAGCTGTATTTCAAATACATGTAAGACATAATGCTGTCCTACTGTTGTGATCTCCAAATGTAATTAGTAACCAGCTAATTCAACCACAGAATTCAGATACGTGATTTCTATTAAGCAACAAGAATTCCAAGAAACTACACATGGTGTTTTCTATTTATCAAGATTAAGTTGTCTGTATCTCATTCTGAGAAAAGGATGACGTTAAAAATCCTCTGACATCAAAAGTCAAAACTGTGACTCTCAGAATAAGTGAAAGGATTTTATTTAAACAGTACCTATACCTTATGTGAACTCTTACCTGCTGTTTGTTGCCTTTTCGTGTTAACATGACAAATGGCATTGTGTCTCCAGACTCTGAGTCTCCTTCCCCACCTCCAAGCGGGGGACCCTTTTTGAGCTGACTTTTGAGATGCAGAGGAATAGCAACATCCAACTGATGAACTTTAACAGATTCACCACTCCGTTGCTGTAACAAAAACAAAGTAGTAAATTCTCTAAGTGATCAGATGCTAAAAGTGTCAGTCAGGCAACATTTCTATTTTCATGACTGAGGAAAGGTTTAACCTTCTAGGAAAAGAAAGTAATATATAAATAAGTATATTAGACTATAACATTTTCCTTTGGTTTCCTGTGTTATGAATAAGAAAGTTACAGGGACAGAATACTTCAAATTTTAAAGGAACTTTGGATAACAACCTTTAAGGAAAGAAATCTTGAGACTTGATTAGATGCACATTCTACATTCATGAGTTTTTTGTAGCATCTTATTAATGTATTCCTCACACAGGGCTTGGTATGCTCAACACTTATGTATTTACCTGAAGAATATTTGGCTGAAAAAAGAAAAGGACCTAAAGGTTATGTAAATTTAACAACTACATTTTAAACATATTAAAACCTAAGGCTTGGATAGTATCTGACACAGTTGTTATTCATCCAGTACAATATATGTCAGCACACCATACATTCACTGGGCAAACAACAGAATTAACAGCTATTTTACTATTTTTAAATAGAATAATCAAATACAGTTAAGTGTACGGCAAATTACATGAAGAAAACTAATGTTTATACCTGGAGATTTTCCAGCATCATTTTATCCAATGCCTGAATGAAGTCCTCATCTTCTGCACAAGGGACATGCTTAAGCCCTCCTCCTTTAATCATTACTTCCTATTGCAATGGGAAAAAACCTTCTATTACATTAGTTTCAGAAATATGAAGTCTAGAAATAAGTTGAAAAATATCCTTATTGCTTCTGTATCATATACATCATAAAAAGTTTACAAAAAATGATATCTGGAAAGCACAACTTGACAACAAAAATGTTTCAAGTCCGTACCCCACCACAGCGTTCTGTAATGATCATTAATGTTCTTACTGTGTAACTACAGTTCAGGCTCAACCAGATGGGTTCTTTTGTTTTATAATCTGCCAATCCCAATCTCGTACTTTAGAAAGTTTTGCACTTCTTGGTTTGTCTCCTTTTCAGGTTTGAGGTCTAGCCGTGTGTACCTAGTTTACCTTGCTGGATCATACCAGTTTGCTACCATTGCTGGCACTGCAAACCCATCATTTACGTAACCTTTTCTAGACTAGCTACCTGTGAAAGCACAGAGTCCTGTGAAAACATACTGTAGTAAAGTTGACAGCATTCCAGAAGGTAATGGTGAAAGTTTGCAAATACAAAAATAAGCTCTAAAATGTATTTGAAAGAATAGCAGGCAGGGATTGTTCTTGCTGTGTTTTCTCCAATATGTTATGAGCAGCCCTGGCAACAAGCAAGGAAAACCAAAAATGCCAAAGACAATTCGTTTATCTAAAGCTGCAATACATACTGTATTCTCCTCATCGGTTTCATTTTCCTTATTGGAGTCTGTAAGATAATCTGTGTTTTCTTCCTCCTCTTCTTCACCTTCCTCTTCCTCATTGTCAGAGCCCTCCTGAAATATTCAATGAATAACTTCTGACTATTTTAAAACAAAAAAGGCCACCTGCACATGATTCCTCATACACATTTTCTGCACCTTTCCTACGCTCTTTTCATCTGAAGATGTAGAGAGGAGTAAGTCACTCTTCTCACTGGTGCCCAGTGACAGACCCAGAGGCAATGGACACAAGCTGAAAAATTTCATTTAAAACTAAGAAAAAAGCCTTCTTCACTGTGATGTGTTTAACCAGAACAAATGGCCCAGAAAGGCTGTGCAGTCTCCATCCTTGGAGATACTCACAAGACTGGACGCTGCCTCAGGCAACCTGCTGTAGGTGACCCTGCTTTGGGCAAAGGAAGTTGGACAAGATGATTTCCAGAGGTCCCCTTCCCTACCCTGCAACCATTTAGGATTTTATTGATATCATTAACTTGTGGGTAAAAGCACAAACCCAGCCAAACTTCAGGAACTTTAATGCTGAGCAGCACAGACTAAGAGAAAGCACACTAGTAAACCAACCAATAAAAGCCTAAGGAGAAAAAGTGTTTCCTGTTTCCCTGATGAACTCCATTTCTCATAACACTACCATTATCTCAACTTTGCTGTGTCATAGTGACAAATTAGAATTTCTGTGTACGTCTGCAGTTTTTTATTGGCTCCACTGTTTTTGATTCAAAAGATTACTGGCACAGTAAACAAGGAAGGTTGTTATGCTCCATCTTTTATATGTTCATATTATACAGGCATGCTCTGGACACCTGTTATTTTTCCTACATGACTGCTTTGACATCTGGTCAATACTTCTCCTTCTACAAGTAAAGAAAGTTATCTGAGAATGTTTTCATGCCAAAAAATGAAGGTATCTTTTTGTTGACAAGTAGCACGTGCCCTGAGAAAAGTTGTCAGGTTCAAGTTTCTGCCATAATTTCTCTGGAATAAACCCCAGACACTCTGCATTCAGTTTCCATACATACAAAACTGGGATGGAAACATCCTCAGAGTACCGACTGGGTTATGCATACCCACATTTCACCCCCTAACTCTGACAAAGAAGGGCTTCAGAAAGTAATGAATCATCAAAATATTGACTACTCGTTCTTTAAGTGAGAGGCAAGGTAAATTATTAAGTTCACCTCTTCTTCTGGCTCATTTACTTCACTCTCATTTCCAGACTGTTCCTCTGTCTCTGCTCCACCTTCTTCCTCCTCTTCATCCTCTTCCAGGTTCTCTCCTTCCGTAATGGAATCTTTAGAATCTTTGTCATTCACAATTCCTGAAATTTGGAAAAAAAGAATTAGAAGAAGGAACTAGAACTGAATTATAACATTAGGACACATAAAACCACTCAAGTTATCTGTAGAAGATCTCTTCTAAAGTCCATTGTTACTGAACACTGAGTCGTAACATGCAAATTCTGAAGAAAACACTTTCCGTTCCTAGTTACCTTATTCATAAGGGATATTCATTTCCCTGCTAGAAAAGAAGGAAAACATTATGGAGAATGTTTACAACCTCCCACAGAATAGTAATCAAGAAGCTGCATTGTGCTAAATGCTTCAAAATATCTTCAAACTAAACGTGCAACCTTACTGAAACACACACTGAAATGTGAGCACTCAATTACAGACGCTCTACAAGACCAGCAGAACCCAGAAGACATCAAGCCTCTGCAGTCTTAGTTCCAGTACTTCACACTACTGGTCAGTTGCCGGTTTTGAAACAACTGTTTTCACAGCCTGTAATAAACCTTTCTGACTTCTTTTTAATGCTCCAAGGCTGCCCGTGAACCTATGAGCATGTAGGTGCCTATACAAAAAAGTCTTTAGGAAACCAAAGTCTCTCAAAAATTATTACCCATCACGCTCATCCTACCCGCTGGCAGGACTGACACTTCTTTCGCCGTGTTTCAGTTCATCTTGCAGTGTTCCTCACTGACCCTGCCTGCCACCTCTACCCCTCAAGACATTTTAGTTTACTCTGCACGTAAGGTATCAAGCATAGCTCCCTAAGCCTCTGTGTTCTTTCAGCAAGGTATCTTTCAATGCAATACCCTTATCTATACCATTCCCACAGCAGCGAGGAGTACGTCTTGCCTTCTTCAGTGCTTCAGTGCCAAATTTAATCTTAGATAAAGATTTTAATTAGAATTGTTTTCAGAGAAAATAAAGAATCGAGCATGGTTCTGATTCAGGCAGAAACACAGATCTGTTCTCAGAGAGCAGCTATTGCAAAGGTTAAGTCACCCAACACATAAAAGAAAAACTGCCAGCTAGTCTATTTTTCTTATACATTCTTTTAATATTTTTCATTCATTTACAAAGCCCCGTAATCCTCCAGAGGATCATGGTTTGGGCTAGCAGAAATAGAGGCTGATGCCAGCCTTCCGTAACACAGCAGATCTAAGCCAGTAATTTTTTCAAGATTTCACTAAGGAGTCAATACAGTTACTATGCAGTTTGTTATTCATATTATCATAGAATCAGAGAATGATTTGGGTTGGAAG
>NW_010265022.1:0-18277 GCF_000690775.1 Eurypyga helias | reverse complement strand
GAGGCCGCTGCGGGAGGGGGCATGCACACGCGAGTCCCCCCGTCGTGGTGCTCAGCGCGTGCAGCTAGGGCGGCGCTCCGTGTCCCCTCCTCCCTGCAGTGCAGCGGGAGGCGAAGGGTGATGAGCCCGTCCCGGAGGGAGAAGAGCGGCGTGCGGAAGGGGAACGGGCGAAAAAAAGTACTCTCCCCCGTAGTTGCGTCCCACCAAGTTTCCCCGTTTCTGGGGTGACTCTGAAACCACGGACCTGTAGATCCAAGCTGCTGCTTGCTGGAGCTAGAAGTGTCGTGCATGCAGGGGAGAACTGGACTCCAGTGAGCACACAGCTAGAGAAGGAAGTAACACATTGCGTTAGCGCACCTTACACAAACAGCAGCTGTACTGTTGGCGGGTTTCTGAGGAAACCGAGGCTCATACCAAGAGGACTTGGCATGGGACGTAAAACAGGTTGCACTCAAGAGTACGTGTGGTGTTGGAAAGGCTATGGCAGCATCTCTGAAGGGGGCAGATATCTGAGGCTGCCCCATCACTCCAAAGGCATTGTAACCTTTGCTTCCATAAATCAAAGCTGTCACCTGGCCCAGACTCCCCTTTTCCCATGCATCTGTGTGCTTCTTGGAATCATGGCTTGGCTCCTAATCTAACAATATCCTCTTATCTTGACTTCTCTTTCCACTGCTGTTCCAAACCAAATTAAGACACACCAACTTTATGTTAAAACAGAGGCTGCATTCAAATCCTTTGTATTAAATAGCATCTGTGTTTGCATTCTGTTTTAATACAAAATGCTTTGGATTGCAGCTAATACCAGGAGATATGAAACTGGTTAGTCCCCACATGTTGCACATAAAAAGAATTCATAATGAGCATCTGTGGGATGTGGAATGGATCCCATGAGTTAGCTGAAGACCTCGTAACGTAAGAGCTGAGAAGCCTAAGTGAATTATGACTCTCTTTCCTCGCAAGTAGGATTAATTTTCTATCCCACTTATATTCATTATCTATCCTGTTTATACTGTAGGGACATCAATTGTTTGAGTGTTAAATATGAAGACTTTACAGAAACGCGTAGGTTAGCTTGTGGAGAATAGGGAGAATGTTATTGCTAGAAAAATTGCTATTCAAACTCCATGTTTAAAGAGCAATATTAGATAAATCTGCTCATTTTTTTTAAAGGACTGTGAATTCTGCGCTTTTCTTTTACATATATTTAAAATGTAAGGTTTACCAAGTACCCTCCATCTGCCTGTGGCCCTCCCAGTGATGTCAATAGGAATTTTGCATGCAGATGAAGGCCCGTATATGGCCTTTAGAGAGCAGGTCAATAAATGGCTGGAGGAATAATTAAAGACTTTGGAGCTGTTCTTTTCCTTTTTCTTACAATACAGTACAAGACTGGCATGAATATAGGGTGGGCTACCACTCTAATTGGCTATGGAATAACACTGAAAGGAATTTAAATGTGGGCAGTAGCCATTTTGCAAATGATCACTCCATTACAGTAGTTTTGTCTGTCTGTGTATGGCCAGGCAGTAGAGTGGATGTAATCATGTCGGAGTCCGCATCCATTGATTGTCACTCTCTGTTCTACAGTGGCAACTCCAAGCAGATTTCCATGTTTCAAAGGGACAGCTAGGACAGAGAGCCAGCCTTTAGCCAAGCTTGTTTCAGCTTAGGCTCGAAAGCCACTACTTCTATGTAGGCAGAACCAGGATCTCTTGGTATTTAATAAGATCTTTCATGGCTATTGATTAATATCTTAATTTAAGCGTTAATGTAACTGAAGTCAGTCTTGATAACTGCTTGTGCAAGTACTCCCACTGAGTCAGTGGAACTACTGATAAATAGATTTGTATGCTGTAGATGAGCAGGATTCAAAGGTAGATTTGTGAATGTCTACAGAATACAGAAGCATTTTCTTTCTCACAGTTCTTAAGAGTTATCAAATAAAAAAAAAATCTCATATCTGAAGAAAAGTCCATTTTGATTTTGTATCTTTTTTTTTCCCCCCCAAATTAATCACAGTGGTAAAGTCCACTTATTTTATACATCAATGAAAATATACACCATCATGCTTATAGTCTGTGCTGTACTAAATAGCATGAACCCAATTTGCCACATATTTCACCAGTGCTACAACATACCATGATGGATTTAAATTAACTCAGTGCAGTATGCTAGTGTATATGAGATGAGAATCAAGCCCAATTTTTCTAATTTAGTTAATTTCTCATTTTGCTCAAATTATTGACAGGTTCTGCTGTCTAAGTGACATAGTTTTTGCCTCAATACCATATACTGTTGTAAGATATTCTGTAAGTTGCTTTAGTATTGATTAAGCTAAGAAATATTCTAATAGAGTACTGCTGTTTCTAACAATGTACTGTAGACCTTCCTCTCTTACGCAAAAACCAGTAAAGATAAAAATTAAAAACACATGACAATATGTAACATAATAACGTTTAATATTTATGCTTTACATATACTTCTCTAACAGAATTATATATTATATCTTTATTTGCATTGTCAGTGTACTACTGTTCATTTCTTTCACAGGTGAAAAATATCTCTTCTCTAGAAATTCATTTCCATTTACTTAAAGTTAAATGGTTTGACTTTGAATTTTCATTATCTGCTGTTGGAAGGAGCCTGTGACAGGTATGAGAGAGAATGCTACAAAGCTTCATTGTATCATCTAATTTTTGCTTCACTGTAGTCAGATATCATTTAGGTAGAGAGTAAAATACTATACATAGAACAGGATAAGATAGAACAAAACAGAACAGAAATAAAATAAAATGAAAATAGGATATATAATGAATTACAGTAGAAACACGCCTTTATCTCAGTGCCTTTTTTTTTTTTTTTAGTTATACTGATTCCTCACTAGTGAGAAAATTGAACTAATTTTATATAAAAGGAATATGTCATAACAGGATATGGCATTTATCTTCCTGAGATAGGGGTGACCTCATCATTCACAAGTGGCGTAGCTATGAATGAGTAATCAGCCTCTCCACCTATTAAGTGTAGATAAAGTCCACATCTTCTATCTAAGTATTAAATGTTCGATTTATTATTTTACAACTTGCCATCTCTACAAGTGTCCACTGACTGTTGCTTCAGTTGCTGCTACCAGTATGTATCACCAGTGTGAATCAAAAGAACCACCTCAAAAGGCATAATAGTGAATGAAAGATGAGAAGGGAAATGAAAATAACAGAGGAGAAGAAAACAAGAGAAAAAATTTATTGGCAGAACAGGAATAAGGAAATTCTTTAATTGACCTATACTTGTGTTGCCTGTAATATTCCAACAGCTTTATAACATACATGCAATGAAATTATTTTTCATATTAATACTTCACATATAACAGTGACCTCATATCTCAAGTTATATTGTAAAGTTATTCCCAAAGGAATTTATATATGTATAATGCGAGAGAAATATATAGTTAGGAAAGAATTCCTTTTCAGTATTTATCAGCAGTGCACATTAAAGAAGAGCTGCAGTTAAAAAAATAGTTTCTTTCTAGAACTATATAAGATAACATAATTTTCTCCTTCAAATGATATCACATTTTGCATTTTGTTTTCATTCCTCTGTAAAAGCAATGAGTGCAGTTTAAAAAAATATTTGGAGTTAATTTTAAATCAAAAAGAACTGGCTGTTCATCTGTTTAGAAGAAAAACCTCTAAACAGAACATGAAGTCAGGGAAAAGACCATCCAAACTTCAATAGGAAATACTCAAATATTTTCCATCTTTACAATTTCTTGACAAGTACTCAGGGTTGGAAAAGAAGGCAGGGGAAATATCTTTTCTAAAATCTTGCACTGGGGATGAAGGGCAAGATTAAGGTAGCCCCTTCACCCTGTATTCAAAAGAAAAGCAAGCAGAGAGTAAGATAGGAAGAAAGTGCCTGGGGAAAGTAGCATCACTGTCGAAATCGTGAAAGATGTATAAGGACGTCAGTAGAAGAACTAGAAAAACTATTAGAAGAATGCCCTACAGGGCTATCCCAATGGCTCAGCAATTAGCACACTGCACTGCCTCGGGGGAAAAGGCAGCTGAGGTTTGACGGTAATCTTAGGAACTCACTCATTGGTACTGGCAGCTGAGGGCCTTAGGAGGATGGTGAGTCCACAGTGGAGAAAGACTGATACATTTCTCACATGCCCAAAGGTACGTACCTACTGTTTTGACCACTGAAGCTGTCTCAGCAAGGAGCATCGGGTTTTCTCTATCCTAATTCGCTCTCTATCTGAAAGCCAAAGAGCGGCTCTGGCCTGCTTTATAATGACAAAGGACAGCTAATTTTCCAAGGCTGGAACATCAGTATTAAAGTCAATTTCTCTTGTGCTGTTTACTTTGCTCTGCCCTGAGATTTTAGTGAATGAGTTATCTCTTAGCACCAGAGGTTTCTTGCAGTGTTGATCCCCCACAAATTTTCTTGCAGCTCCAGCAGAAGATCAAGGGGCAGCTGGCTAGTTTTTCTAGGCTGTGCCTGCTTCTGCAGAGACTGCTGAATCTGTGATGTTCCACTAGGCACTTCTAGCACCTGTGTATCCATTTCCCTTGTCTTCAAGATCAGTGTTATGCCTCCAAAGTAGAGCAATCTGACACTTCGTTGGCATCAAATTGGGGTTATGGACACCACAACTAAATTGTGCTGCTTCCACCTCCACAAAAATCTGATTCATACCACACAGTCTGATAAGAAGCTTAATTCAAGAAAGCGGAAAAAGAAATCATGTAGATGCTTTTTATCTCCAGGGCTTCTAAGAGATACCAGTATATTATCCTGTGTTCGCACTACATTCAGATTTTTGGTCTAGTAATTCTCTTTGGACTTCCTCATCCATATGGTAAGTGAAACTTGTAAAGGCGACAGAGCTAAACAACACACTTTTCCCTTTTATTTGTGTTGTGGTTTAACTCCAGCTGGCAACTAAGCACCACAGTCACTTGCTCCTTCCCTGTCAGTGGGATGGGGGAGAGAATTGGAAAAGTAAAAGTGAGAAAACTCAGGGGTTGAGATAAAGACAGTTTAACAGGTAGAACAAAAGCCATACACCTGCGCAAAGCAAACCAAAGAATTCATTCACCACTTACCATCAGCAGGCAGGTGTTCAGCCATCTCCAGGAAAGCAGGGCTCCATCATATGTAATGGGTACTTGGGAAGATAAATGCTATCACTCTGTGTCGTCCCACTCCTCCTTCTTCCCTCAGCTTTACATGCTGAGCATGACATCATATGGTACGCAATATCCCTTTGGTCAGTTGGGCTCAGCTATCCCAGCTGTGTCCCCTCCCAACTTTTTGTACACCCCCCGCCTACTCGCTGGTGAGGTGGTGTGAGGAACAGAAAAAGCCTTGACTTTGTAAGCACTGCTCAGCAGTAGGGAAAATACAGTATCAGCACTGTTTTCAGCACAAATCGAGAGCATAGCTCCATATTAGTTACTGTGAAGAAAATTAACTCTATCCCAGCCAAAATCAGCACAACTTATTTATTTGCCTTTATTTTAAACCTCTGTCAGTTCCCGTATCAAAATAATTTGCGGAAGCAGATGTTGGTGTGTCCTGGAAAGATAGCATCAATAGGCAGCTTAAGGTTTTTTGACTGTTTACAGGAGGATTATCCTTTCCCCCTCTAAATATTCATTCTCTTCTAATTCAGAAGAACTAGAAAACAACTCTTTCTCCTAATCTTTTTTTTTTTTTTTTTTTCCCCATATCCAAGTTAATTATACTTGAGCTTTTTCTCAGAGCTCTTTCAGACAAGCTTAGTACCATCCCATGTAGCCTTTCTTCTTTGGTAGCTACAAAACAGTGTTCTGCTGAGTCATGCAGCAGTGAACACAAACCACTAAAATTCACGAGACTATCCATGCCTATGTTTTCTTCTTTACTGTCTAAGCTGGAAGTCCCAGTCAGCACCAAAACAAACAGCTGTAATGAGTGAGCTGGGGCTCTCAGCAGCAGAGGTGGTAAGTATGATCCAGTGCAATTTAAAGCCACGCTAGGTCCTTAAAGCCATGCTTCTCCACAGGTGTTTTTTCTGTTTGTATTTGGTTGTTGGTTTTCTTCTTCTTCTTTTTTTTTTTTTAATAACAGCAGCATTATTTTTCCTCTCACTGAAGAAGATTGTGTTCATTGTGTTCTTGAATAGTGTGGTCCCAGGTAGGCAGCCATGTAAATCTGTGACTCTGCTAACAGTTTCTGAAACTTCTGCTGAAACAAGCATACATAAGGCTCAGACATAAATACTTTGATCTCTGGTCCTAGTGTTTTTCCAAAAATAATCAAACCTGTAAGGAATTATATGTGTCAAAGACCTGAATGCAGGCTAGCCTGTCAGAAAATGTATCCATGGTACAGGAATCTCTAACATATACCACTTATTTACAGCTATTTATTATTCTGCAGTTTCAGGTTTCACTGTTAAGAAGCTGATTGTTCAAACTCCTTCCTTTTTATTTTTTTTCTTAATCAACAAATTGAAGTTTTGACCCCACTCACAAGAGGCCTTCAAAGTTTAAACACATCTCAAATCTTACTCTTTCAATTTCAAACGTCTCTTGAGTTAAAAGACAAATCACACTTTCTGGTATTTATACTTGGTCTATCAGAAACCTTAAAGAGATAGCTTTATTTACTTCAAAGTTAGACCCCTGTCCACATTACTTGAACTTCTGTCATTGCTATCCATACTACAGTAACTACTGAGAAGACGACAAATGTAATGTGAAGCACCCAACCGAAGCACCCAACCAAGTGTCCTTTTCACTCTTCAGAACTCTTTTTTTGGGGAGTTTAATTTTGACAAAACCACAAAATAATCTGAGATATTTTTAGTCCACTGCTAGACCTTTGTTTTAATTTCCATGTTCACAGATAGGGTAGCCCACAGACTGGCCATAAATTGCACCATATTCAGAACATGCTGAAATCTAAGAGCAAGTTTCTTTTTTGTTCTTTGGTTGTAGGTCTTCTCACCACGATAAAGGGTATTTTCATTATCAGAAAGTGGTCTGGACTTTGGTTTCTGTCTAAATAAAGTTGAATACTTCATTCACTGGAATTAACTCAAAAAAGCTACCTAATATTCTTCTTTTTTCACTCTTTTAATTTTCTCTTTATTTACTTGAAAACCAGTAATGACTGAATTTGCTTTATTTGTACACAGTTTTTGACAAAAAAATGTTGACTCTTTTACTAATTCCTTAATAGGACTGGTTGATGAAAGTTAGTACTTGCTAAAGGTGTCACTTTTTTCTTCTTCATACATAACACAGAAGAAAAAGCGAGAAACTCCTTCAGCCAAATCATAATTTCTTTTGACATGGGTCCTTTATTCTGGTGAAAACCTCCTACAGATTTTCAAGCATATTTAATTTAATATAGTTTTGGCTTTCTCAGCCTGGAACAAAAAGTACTATCAGAGTGGTCATACAAGTGGTTGTTATAACAACAGCAACAACATCTGCACAATGGCATGGTTTATTTTTAGTTGCAACGTGTAATAATCACTATTCGTCTCCTCAGCTCCTCAATCTCTGCAAGAATTTTCTGGAAAAATGTTTTTGTTTCAAAGTTTGCAGCATCATGGGAAGTTTATCATCAGAAAAATAAGAGGAAAAGTGACTTCCTTCAATTGGACTAAATCAATATTCCTTCCTAAAATAATTAAATCATGTGCAGATAAAAACTATCATACAGGTACAACTAATTTTGAATCTTTTGGGAGATATCCAGACCATATAGCTGTAATTCTTCCAAGATTCAAATACAATCACTGAATTAATTTAAAATTTATAACTATGTCTTGAAGAATGTTATCAGTCCATGGTATTTTCTATGCCATTAATTAAATAAAAGTCTTTCTGTTTGTTCAGTCCTTCACTATATGCCATGCCATAGATTTATATGGAGTATACTATAATCTATTACTATTTCTGGAGCAGAACTTTTGATTCTAATGTTTTACTCAACTGTTGTCAGCTTTTGGAGAAGTACAAGGGGTGAAGATCTGCATAATAAAGAAGATATTATATGCAAAAAAAATCTTGAATTAATGAAATTACTAAAGCTGATATATTAAACACCTGAAGCAGAAAAAAAAGGTTAAGAATTTTCTTGAACTCATTGCACATCTTACACTTTTTATGGTATACATTAATAATATTTGAAGTTTGCATATCTAAAGATGGGAAGGAGAAAAACTCAATTTAAATAGCAATAGTATAATTAGTTTCCAGAATATTCTTATTATGGGTCCTTGCTACTTCTATTAACATTACTCTCTTGCATTTGCTTTTTAGGTGAAGAAGAGTCCATGAGTGGCAAAAATGCAAAATAATTTGATTTTTGAGAGACTGCAAGCTCTTTGAACTTATAACAGAAGATGCTTGACACTTCTAATCATTCTGTTTTCCTTTTATTTACAAGTCCTGGTGTCTGTAAAAGACTGTACATGCTTTCATGTGGTGCTGTTAGGTTAGTAGAACACACATGGCTGGAGTTAAATTATTTAATTTGTAGAGTTTAGACTACCTGCTATCTTCACTGTTAGTTACAAAGATCTTTAAAAATTGCAAGAATATCCCTTAATATGGTTTTCAGAGAAAAAAAAAAGATCAAACATAAACATGCAAAAACAGCTAAATTGAACATACCTTTATAATTACCAAATCAGTATTTCTTCAGGTATGGACTGCATTTTGATATTGTTCATTTTACCATACAACCATTATTCCATAATCTAAAAAATAACAGTTTCACAAGCAGATGCCTAATGATTTATTAATAGGTTCAGTTATGATGCTGCAGGAAAATAAAATTGCTACTAACCTTTCAAAAGATTTCCAGGGTTGAATCCTCACTAGCATATAGAGAAACTCGAATTTGACTCTCTTGTTAACATTCAAAGATACTCTTCCCTCCCTCCCCCCTGACTCTAAGTGAAGTTAAGCCACTGGTTTTCATACATGAATATTCAGAAATCTCCACAACCCGAATTGGAGATCAGTGTCTGAGACACAGTCCTTGTTCGGAAAGCAAAACTGAGGATTTCCCAAGGCTTCATGCTGTGAGAAAAGGAGCTGTGGAGCAGAAGAAGAATCAATGCTTTTTTCCACCACTAAGTACTGAAGGTAATGTGTGAATCTGTATTTCTTTTTTCAGAATTACTGTAGCTGTTCTCTCATTGAGAAATTGCTTGGTCTAAAGATAACTATAGTTACACAGTCAAAAGACTCACCTCTTCACTAATGGACACAAGCTGTATGCAGTGACTGACTCTAAACACTGGCTGTTCTGATGTGTTCTAGCCTGGATACTAGCAATAGTATCTGCTATCCTTAGATAGCAGATGTGTATCCCTGCTCACAGCTAATTATTTCTGCAGAGTGACAATATGATGGTGATTAAAAATATATGTTAATATGTATGGTATCTTAGACCTATAAATATATCTTGCCTGATTTATTTGGTCTGAGCTCATCTATAAATTGTCTGGCTTCTGAAGGAAAATGGCAAAATTGTGTTACATGTAGAAGGATAGATTTCAAGTTAAATCAGTGGTTATAACAAAACTAAATGAATGACAAAATCTGAAGACCTGAAACAAGGCAAATTGTGAAACATAAATAACAGAGGGAATGTGTATGACTTGAACAGATACCTAAACTGGGATCTGGATGGATAGAATTAAATAAAAAAAAAGAGGTTCAGATTATACTTTCCATTAAGCAAGAAGAATAAGGACAGCATTATAGAACAGTGTAGTGTTTAGAGCTGTTACACACCTTATTCTATCATGAATGGAACAGAGTTGTAGTCTATTTCAAGCAAGCAAGGAAAAAGCAAGTATGCTTGCCTTCCTCCATATATGTCCACTGTCAGTTTAATTTATTGGAAGAAGTCTGTAGTTTCCTAAAAAAAAAAAAAGAAATAAACCAAACAGAATCAACCAAACTAAACAAAAATAAGCCAATAACCAACAAACAAAACCAAAACCCAACCTAAAACCAACAAAAACCACCAGAACAACAATAACAATTATCTAAACAAAAAAACTCCAAAACAAAATAAAAAACCCCACACCAAAAAATGCCCCCCACCTAAAAAAACCAATCCCACACCACAAAAAACCAAATCATCACAAGAAAACACCACATAAATAAGTATTTTGAGTATATCATATTGGACTTTTCATGAGATTTTCATGAAGGACAAGGGAGAGTGCTGATCTATTTGTTCCGAAAATATCATTCTGGATTCTTCATCTTCCACCTCACCCCACCCCCCCCAAATTTTACTAGCAAAAAGTCTGCAAGATACTTCTTATTTTCGTATGAGGTAATATTTGGTATTGCTTATCTGGAACCAGCAAGCTACAACCACAAAAAAAAGTTTTTACTGGAGTATATTGAGGTTTGCTTTTGTCTTTATGAAGTGTTTGAACATTTTGTCTTGAAAGTATCATAGCGGAGTGATCTGATGCTATCAAAAATTAATATTAAAGTGAATTGACAATAATTTGTAACAGTGTTTCGTTGAAGTCAATGGGCCAACACTATCAGAAGTGAGTCTTATTGAAGTTGTGGAGATTAATTTTTGATATCAAGCCATTGAAGTCAAAGGGAACAGGCTACAGAAAGTTAACCCCACACAGTGCAGTTACATTCAATACAGCCTTGTCTTGTAAAGAAAAAGACTTTATTATGTTCAAGATTTGTGTATCACTGCTTTCACAAAATGTATTAAAAAAGCCCCCTCAGGGTAGTATCATGGACACCAGTGGAGTGACTAAACAGATGTTGCATCTGGGCTTTTAGGATAATTGTACAAACTCATTTAACAGCACATTTCATGTAAACATGCTACAGTATGTTTTCAAGAGAGAAATTCTAGACAAGATATTGCCTATCTTATACTCTTTGAACAGTTTCTCAAGGTCTTGCTTTTGCTAGCTTGCCATCAGGCTGAATGAGTTCAATGTCTCATGCAAAGGGTAGCAATTGCAAAACCAACATTCACCACCTTTCTCTCCCAATATGAAAGAAGCAAGTATTCTGCCATGTGAACAAGAATACCTTCATTTTAGTGAAACACACACGCAAAATGTTTACAGGGTTTGCAACACTGGACTAACGGAGAATGAATTTAGCTACTTATCATGAGGAAAAAATCTTCAACATTTTTAAAATCTTAATCACTATTAACTTCTTAAGTGTTTAGAGAAACTCACATAAAACCAGCAGATGCGCAACTAGGTCTTACTCTGTTTTGTACGAGTTCTGAGTAAGAGACTTCCTTTGCTTTACCATTTCATGGATGCTGTCATTCCCCAAACACTTGCTACTTGATAATCACATTACAGTAAAAGAAAAAAGTCAATGGCAAAATACTATACATAAGCATGAACTAAATATGTGGAGGTGTATAAATAGTTCAAAGGGACTATGTATTACATAACTGATCTGTAGTTTTGTTTTGTTGTTTGTTTCTTCACAACTCTAAAACATTCTTTGCTTTAGATCTATTTCCCATTGATTAAAAATGATACTGTAAACATTTTTAATTTTAAAGCTTAAAGCAGCAGTTCCCAGTTTCTTTGAATGCTTAATGATCTTCACAAATGTCCTTGCAGTTCAGAATAATTCTGCAATTGTGGAACCCCTGGAGTGAAAATATTACTTAATGTCCCATCAACACTGGGACAAAGGACATAAGCAAATTTAGATGGTGTATATAGGGTAACAAAAGATAAAGTACGTGCAAACCAGTCAATATAGGACTTAAAAAGTCTGTCAACCAATAGAGGTTAGTTAAAGTAGTCTCAAACTTATCCTCTGAAACTCCAGAGGGGCAATGGTGAGAATGAAACAGCAAAACTCTAAATGTCCTGTCTTCTTCAAGTATAACAGATGAATTTGCTCATTCTGTCTTAGCTGCAGGAAACAAATCAGGTATCTCAGTGCAGAAGATATTTATGTAACTTTAAAGTCACAACAGCATGTAACGTGCTTTTCACATCATCTTGGAAATGTGGGCTCCTGTCCAACTACACTAGGACAATGCTCTCTTACACTGCTCATACTGACAGTCTCTTAATGCCAACTCTCAGCAAAGGTTGTGCAGAATTTTATTCTACCCTTATATGGCCTTGTGATGCAGCTTCATAGATATAGGTAGTTGCAAGGAAATGTGATTCCTTTTACTTTTTTATCTTACAAATTCACTTCGATTCTTGTCATCATAAAATCGTCCATTCAAATCTTTGTAAAACTCTTACAAAAGAAATAACACACTGTATTTTGTATCTGGAGATATTCTCCAAAAACTCTTCATAAAGCAACATGGAGTTACTGAAATATATAGTAATTGAAAAGGATTTTGAGAGACCATCACAGTCAATCCTTGCACAGGTCACTGAAAAATGGCTTACTGGTTTTGGCTGAAACAAGTTCTGTGTGTTAGCAGCTATGCTTGCTTTCTTCATTGGACAGCACAAAGAGAGGGCAATTCACAGTTCAAATAGTTTCTGAAGGACTAATATTACTGAAGAAAGAATGAAAATTGCATTTTGGCAGCTTAATACCTTCTAAAAATAATCAAAGTAAGAAAGTAAGATGCGGGGATTAGTCAAATAAATGTGACTTGAAATGGCAGAAATGATAAAACCTAAAAAGCAAAATTTTTTATGTTAACTTGACCACACTGTACATTGTAGAAGGGCATATTATGTATGCATGGCAGAACTCCTGTAAATTAATAACTTTTAATGAAGTAGCCCTGTTAAAATAATACATTTCTGGGCACCAAACCAAATATGTATAGGAATACAGTGCAAACCTGAATGATAAAACAGGAAACTAAAAAGAAAATAACAAAAAAAATAGCAGTAAATTGAACTGATAAGTCTGCTTATAGTAATAGTTGTACATGTTTTCATGAGATCAACATAATTTCAATAAAAGAAACTTCTAGAATTACTATATGCTGAATAAATATTTTTTATTAAAAAGAAAATAGTTTCTCTAAGAAGTTGCTTCTAAGTATATTTTTTGTGCTGTTTTCAGGAGAATTATACCATGAATGCATTTTTTCTTTCTAAAGTATTCATTTCATGGTAGATACTGTTTTGCTTGATTAGGGCAGCACTGCACACTGATAGAGATCCGGTCTCTGATCAGCAATCTTTATTATACTTAAAAAGCCTGACCCTTTGCAGAGCTTAGATTCAGGTCCTCACATAGTTTTAAGTACCCAACTCTTTCCAAAAATAAAAAGCAGCCTAGATCTTTAGAGAGACTTGGTCTTCTGAACTTCAGCGAGTGCTGAGGCCATCAAGTCTCAGGAGGCAGGCAGTGTATTGGTGCTTCAGACATATGCTGTCATTCTCATATGACATCCAACTTTTTCTCCCAAATTTGGGAGCCAAAGCTGGTGATGATATTCAATCTGAGAATAATGGACCAGGGCATCAGGGAGGAACTGAACTTCCAAGGAACTTAGCAAACATTCATTTTTGCTTCCCTTAGCATCAGATTATCCATGTGGAAGGTCCTCAGGAATACAGTTAGCTTATTAAGGCTTTCATTAAGATTATATCTTTCAGCATCTCCTGTTCTAACATCAGACCATTTGTTGCTAAAATTCATTCTCATTTTAAAAGGGGAGGAGACCATGGCTCTAGGAGCTGGGGAAGTGACCCACCAGGTAAGCAAACTCCCCCCAAGTGGCAAAAAAGCCTCAAAACTGAAGATTGCTTAAAAAAGTCAGGAAATAAATTAAATTTGCAGAATAGATACCAACCTGTGAGAAATAAAGAGCACTCACAAATACTACTGAATAAAACACCAGCATAGTGGACTAATTTTCTAAATTATATATTGAAGGTTAAGTGTTTCTGCCCTTAATAACACTCTGATAATGGTTTCAGTGTCATTTTTGTGCCTTATGTGTTCATCATTTCACTTTTCACATACTCTTGTATTTCAAAAAATATGTTTTGCCCAGATATTGTTGAAAACATCTTACTATGAAGTTCTAATAGATTATACAAAAAGAGAGAAAATTAGAGTTACAAGGATAATGATTTTCCATATCAAGTTAATTAGTTTACATAACATCTCTGTATGGTTCAGTTCAAACCCCAGGACTACTTTTGTCTCCTGATGCTACCTCTGATGCAGCCTTCTGCCATGGTGACTTGTTCTGAAGTCACCTGATTTAAAAGGCAGGTAGCAGTTTCTTGGTGCTACATTTCTGTGGGTGAAATACAGCAAATTAAGTGATTCTGAGCTGCTAACCTCAGCCTCTATTCTTCCAGCTTTTTCAGAGCTCTTGTGGCTCATTGCCATTCTCCTGAAGTCCCAGAGAAAGGACAGGCAGTTTTAATATGATCATAAAAAAAGTCTATCGGGCATATGGAGATAACAGTCCCAGAATTTTTAAGAGACCTTGGAGAGATTGGTTTTCCAGAATTTGAAACCCTGGAAGTTGACTTATTTTAGCTTGGGACAAAATTTCCTGAGTATCTGATTTTTTGCCAGGAGAATCTGAAAATAAAATTACTAATAAATGACCTTTGCTTAGAAATGGATGAAAGAGGAAAAATACAGATAACAATAGCTGAAAAATAGAACACATTTCTAAGAAGTAATTTCAAATTGTTTTGAACTTTATTTTAAAGTCCTTCCTCATAAGACTTCCTTGAAGTCCTACTATGTTAAGTCAAAGTAAGTGAAATTTTACTGTGCCAGAAGGACTAGCTCCTTGATAACGTTATAATGGCTGTAAAGAATTTGCAGAGTAACAGTATTTAATTACTTGAAGATTTTTAAAGAAATTAGTGTTTGGGGGAAGATGGGGAGATGAGAAGGCAAATGTTTCTTGATATCCTGTTGAGTGATCAAGACTTTATTTTTTAAAACAGCATTTTCCTCTGGAATTGCTCACAGTCCAAAACTTCACTATCCTCAAAAGAAGAATAGGATTATTCCTATTCTGGTGCTGAGTCTCTTAATTTTTGTTGATTTCCACTGGAACCAGCACCTTTTAAGAAAGGATTCTATAAATACACTCACTTAACCTGCAAAACATTAAAATAATTCAGATTCTAATTACATTTAATTTCATCAGAATAAAATTTATGAAGAACACCAAATAGGCAAAAATATTAACACTTCAATCTCCTTAATTCAGAGCTTCATACTTGACTTTAGTTTCCATTTCATCTATAGGAGCTACTTCAATTGTATTTGGACAATATATATTGTAACAATTTATAATTACAAAAACATAGTGGAGGCAGAAGAAGCCTGTAATGAAGAAATACTGGAAGCAGATTGTTCAGTTCATAAAACTTCTTCCTTTAATTATTTTCATCTAGGGTAAACGTGGGGGTGGCACCACAGTGAATAAAGTATACCAAATAAATAATGTAAGGAACTCATTACTCTGTCAGGCAACATGTGTAGTCAGTTCCCTACCTATTGCTTTTCATGAAGGGACACTGCTGCCCATGGGAGTGTGCTGGGCTCCATTTGACTTCAGGGAGGGCAGTTAGACTCTTAACATAACTGAATTCACAGCAGCATCATGGATGCATTATCCTTTTAAAAAACCAGACATTTTTTTTTCTCTGCAGAGAGAAATAACCTAGCAGCAGTGAATTATAAGCAATCATTGACCATTCAGAGTAATAACCAGTTTGTTAAGGGAGCTATTTACAAAGGTACTACAGTTACAGCTGCCTTCTAAGTAAGTATATACAGACTGATTTCTTAGTCTCTTCAAATTCTTTTCTCATGCAACCTGTATTTGCTTTACAGACATACAGGATAAATCTTGAGCAAATATAAAATCATGTGGCTTTTACCTCTTTTCCCTCCCTGCCAAGATATTCAAGAAGGAAAAAGGAGAGAAATAACCAGAGACTGAAAATAGCTACAACAGTGCTGTTTCTTGGAAAACCAGAGTTAAGAATCTCGCCAAACTCAGAAGTTATTATTCTAAGCAAAACTTTTTTATTTAAAATAACTTTTAATATAGAATACTGGCTCAGCAAGTGCTTTTTGGAAACAGGGAATGCTGGTTGCCTTCTCACACACAGCTGAAGTGTCAATATAAATATGCAGAGGCATATTTCAGGTGGACCAGTTGATTGTATAGCTGGTTTAACATCCATGTAGGATTTAGGTAATCAGTGAGTCAGATGGGTTTACAAGTTGATTTTGCCTCCCACATGGAAAGTTGCTATCTCATTCATAAAACTCACAATAGACTGTATTCAACATATAAAACTCTGTCTGTAACACTGTAATTTCATAACTTTTCAATGCTTTTTCCCCATAAAAAGAATAATCCATATATTTTCTCACAATTTAAATCAATCCTTCATAAATGGTCAAAATTCCACATGGTGATGAACACTAGAAGTGTTCACTGAAATCAAATTGTACCAAACAGTGCTCAGCCCATATGCAGCTCCACCAAATTTAACTTCTCCACACAGTATTACTGGTATTACTCTGAAATCCACATTAGTTCACTGTTCTCTCCTAAAGGTATAGAACTGGAGTTAAGTACCTTTCAATGTGAAGTCTTGCATGCATCTTGCATACTATCTCTCTAAGCAAGCAGGAATATAGTGTCTTCTCAGGACAAGAGACCAGTGACCAAATTGCTATTGAATCAATTGAACTATAAGTACAATGAAGCCTAGAGCTGTAGCCATTTGGCAAAGAGCCTTATGATCTGTTGTACTGTGGCATGGGTTTCCTGTGGAGATTTGGCTTCATCATGAATGCTGGTGCCCATTGCCATCACTGTGTGATTGAGGTGGGGATCGAGTAACAATATGGGAGCATTGGAAAATTCAGATTTTTTCTTCTACTTTTTTCAACTTATTTTTCCACTTCCATGTGTTTTTTATTCTGATTTTGAGGACAGAAATAATCATGCACTTACCCTGTAATAATGTAGTAATCTCTCATATAAATACCCTGCCATTATATGATAATTATGGTTTCATTAAATGTTCAACAGCTACCATGTTAGCCAAGAATAATTACACATTTGTGCCCTGTATCTTAAAGTGTTCTCAGCTCCATTTTTTTTTTTTAATTGAAAAGGGGAAAAAAAATGTTCCCTTGTGAATAAGACCACAATTTGGCCCAATGTATGCATTTATTCAGTATGACTTGGAATGCCACGATCTCCTATTTTGACTTTATTCCACAGCATACCAAGGTCTCCTTTAAAGATAATTCAGCACAACTATCATGGCTGCACATTTTCAAAGTTTCCTGAATAAGAGGCCATTCCATATTACTGATTTTTTTTCCTTTTCACTTCCAGTGCCTGTTCATTACTTTACAGAAATTTATTAACACAACAGTGTGTGGTTTACAGCTCTCTGTGTGTACAACCTGGTTTAACATTCAACACTGACCCAAACAATCTGCTAACTTGAAAATTTCTGTGATTGTCCTCAGCTCTAAATATCTTCTTATCGTTAGTAAAGTGAGACATTTTCCATTTGCAAAATCTTTTCTTTAAGTTGAAATTGGAGATATTGGACATAAAGATCATGTATAATATTAATTGAAGCAGCATTAAATTATACTGAAAAGACCAGTGTATGTAGATCTGCTAATTTTTACTATGTAGACATGGTAAAAAAATCCCAAATCTCAAATATTTTAGCTGTACATTTTCATGCTGGTGGCCTTTTAGCACAGATGCATGATTATTTTCTACATACAGCTTTTGACCATTCATTGAAACTATTGCTGTCAATATCTCAGATATTCTGGCTATATATTCTCATGCCTTATCATGGGCTTGTAGACCCCAGAGTCATGCTGGGTACCTAAGCCAGTGACATGGTGCTGGCAGGTCCTGCAGGAGGCCTATGTGCTCCTGGAGTGGCAACTACAGCCCAGGTGGGATACCCCTGGGGAGTAAAAGCGACACCAACCAACTACATTTGGGCACTGAGTTGTGTCATGTCTGATTCATCTTCCTCCTGGCCAGGCAAATCATGGGCTAGAAGTGAGAAGCTTTAGTTGAAACTGGTGCCATAACTCCATTTTGCTTAACTGGACCAAGATTTCTTTTCTGAGACGTATTCATAATCACTGGATGGCAAAGAGGGAAGGAAGGAAGGAGGGAGGGTGGAAGTGCAGTTTCTCATCCTCTTCTTTAAGTCTCTCTCATGATATGCATTATTTTGGCCCATTAATTCATAGAATCATAGAAT
>NW_010265021.1:0-574 GCF_000690775.1 Eurypyga helias | reverse complement strand
AGCTTTTCACGACAAAAATGGAGCTTTTCACCCCCAAAATTATCCTTTTCACCCCAAGATGGCGCTTTTCACAACCAAAATGGAGGTTTTCACCCCCAAAATTGTGCTTTTCACTCCAAGATGGCGCTTTTCACCCTAAAATGGTGCTTTTCAACCCAAGATGTCATTTTTCACCCTCAAATGGCACTTTTCACCCCCAAAATCGAGCTTTTCACCCTCAAGTGGTGCTTTTCACCTTCAAAATGGCGGTTTTCGCCCTAAAACATACGCTTTTCACCACCACGATGGAGATTTTCACCTCAAAAATGGCGCTTTTCACCCCTAAAATGGTGCTTTTCTCCCCAGAAAATGAACTTTTTACCCTTAAAATGGTGCTTTTTACTCCAAAACCAGAGGTTTTCACTCCCAAAATGGAGCTTTTCACCCTCAAATGGAGCTTTTCAACGCCAAAATGGAGATTTTCACCTCAAAAAATGCACTTTACACCCCTAAAGTGGTGCTTTTCGCCCCAGAAAATAAACTTTTTATCCCTAAAACGGCGCTTTTCACTCCAAAACGGAGCTTTTCACCCCCA
>NW_010265020.1:0-5917 GCF_000690775.1 Eurypyga helias | reverse complement strand
CAGTAAAGGATGGAGATTCTCCTTATCCCACCTTTTGTTGTTAACATACTTATAGAAACATTTTTTATTGCATTCTCCAGCAGAAGCCAGATTAAGTTCTAGCTGGCCTTTGACCTTCCAGTAAAGGATGGAGATTCTCCTTATCCCACCTTTTGTTGTTAACATACTTATAGAAACATTTTTTATTGCATTCTCCAGCAGAAGCCAGATTAAGTTCTAGCTGGCCTTTGACCTTCCTAATTTTCTCCCTGCATAAGCTCACAACATCCTTCTAATCTTCCTGAGTTGCCTGCCCCTTCTTCCAGAGCTCAACCTCTCCTTCCCCCCCAACCAAGTTCCAGCCAACTCTGTTGAGCCAGGCCCATCTTCTTCCCTGCTGGTTCACCTTTCAACAGAAGGGTACAGTCTGCTCCTGCACCTTTAAGACTTCCTTCTTGAAGAATGTCCAGCCTTCCTGGACTCCTTTGCCATTCAGGACTGCCTCCCAAGGGAATCTCCATCTATCAGGCTCCTAAACAGACCAAAGTCTGCCCTCTGGATTTCCAAGGTAGATCTACTGCCCCCCCACCCCCTCACGTCTCAGAAAATCAAAAACTATCATTTCATGATCACCCACAATTCCTTCTCTTTTCAAACAGCAGGGCACTTTTCCTATGTGGCTCACTCACCAGCTCTGTCAGGAAGTAATCTTCAACACACTCCAGGAACATCCAAGGCTGTCTCCTCTCTGCTGTACTCTATTTCCAGCAGACATCTGGTTGGTTGAAGTCCTCCCTGAGAACAAGGGCTAGCAATCATGAGACTTCTCCCAGCTGCTTATAGAATATTTCATTTGTAACATTAGGTAGAGCAGTAGCACTCACTTCAGCAGTACCCCAAGTATCTTAAAATGTGTTCAGAGTTAGTGCTACATAACTCTGAAAAGGAAGTGGCAAACGTAAAATCTTCTAATACATCTGCATTATAAATAAAGGTTTCAAAAAATTTATTTCTGGATTTATACACCAGGTATTAAAGTACAACAAATACAAAATAATGCTTAAAAAAATAAATCAGTGTTTATGTACAAATATTAAAACCAATGCAACAACAGCAACTTCCTCTTGAAGATCTGATATTAAAAACATGTTCCGATTGTCACTAAATTTGTTATGCACAGGGTATGTACTTTGAATAACTGGAATCTTTGTTTTAAGAGGACTATCCCTACCAACTGTCTTTTGCAACTGATAGTACTTTCCTTCTTCCAATGAAAAATAGAAATAAAAATATAGTAACCTTGTCATTATTTTATAAATTAATGTATTTCGTTTCCCCAGCTGTAGACAATGTGCTTGTAGTACTGGGCAAATAGTGTTCCTGTTGGTCATTTTATCCATTAGTTTACATTCAAAGTTGAAATATTCACCTAAAGACTTTGGTTAAATTATGCAGTATCATTATGTTCTACTTGATCTGAAGTTTTCATACATTTTTAACTGTCAGTTTTCAAAATTAAAACCAGGAAACAATTGCACAATTCATTGACCTAATAGTAGACAATTTAGTATCCTTCAAGTAATTTCAGCAGTTTGACCATGACAAGAGGAAAACTAAACATTTAAAAACCTCGCATGATGACATACAAGCAACCAAAATAAAAGTATTGCTATAATCACAGCACCACATTACACTTCTAAATGAATCAGCTTTCCTCTTCAGATTCCCTGTACATAAAAAGGATACATTTACCAACACTGCAATTGCCCATTATGGATTTTTGCTTTGTGTGTATGAACAAAAAGTATGGCAGAGGACAAAGAATTTATCACAGTTTATGATAAGAATTGTGCTTCAAAAAACCAAGGCAATATTTCTTCATATGGTCACAATTCAGTTATCTTCATGCTGACTTTCAAAACACAATTCTTTTAATAAACAGTAACAACTTCTCCATTTTAAATGTTTAAACTGAAAGATAATTAAGTGCAGCTTCCAAAAGAAAATTTTCAATAAATAGCTATTTTACATGGATAATCTCATAGTGGTATAAATTTATCGATGTCACATCAGGCATGCACAAAAATGTTACTATACACAGAAGTAGTCTGAAAATATTGAAATAGATCTCTCAAAGATATGAAGAATTTACATATTTACAAAATCTTGCAAATTATTGCCTCATTTTAACAAGGAATTGAAAGTAAATGATACCAGCTACCTAGCCAACAGGCTAAATGAGATCAGCATTTTAAAGTTTATTAGACTAGCTGGAATTAGTTTTTCTCTCAATTTTCTGAATTTTGGTCAAGTCTTTATTAAGTAACTAAAGTGTCTGTTCAACTTGCTGACAACCCAAACTCTAGACAAGTCTCTGTCTACATTAAGATCCCAGCAATGCATAGATAAATTGAATATATTACTGCATCAGCTAATGAGAATGGACATGTTAAATTAAGTGCAACTGGTATAAGCATTCAGTCATCTTTGTATAATGATTTTTATACAGACCAGCCACGCACTGTAAACCCATAAACATGAACGTATAACAATGAAGGATTATGAGCAGTATTTTACAAAGTTACATAAAATGTGTTGATTCATAAACAAAAGAAAAAAGGTACACAGTTCAGCACAAAACACAGCAACAAGGTGACAACTAGGCTAAAAATGTCAGAGTACAACACAGGGCCAAGGCTACCCATTATTTACTGTGTACTTACTAGAATTACATATTTCAAACATTTAAGTTAAGAACTGATTACAAAATTATCTTCACTTTTGTCCATTATGCTAAACTAATTTTTTTTTTTTTTAATATGGTAAACGTGCTATTGCATAAATGCTTCAAAGCAATCTTCACTACAATGCTGTCAAGAAAGCTCCATACGCTGCATCCAAAACTCAGGATGTCAATGCAGTTCACAGTATGCATAATAAATACCCTCTTCCCTTTCTAATATTAAAGTCACTACTTTCTAATTACTCAGTATAACCTTGAAGCAACTATTACAAATATCAACAACACAAATTTAATCACTTCAATAATGAAAACAAGTTAGTGGCAATTAAATTTGTAATACGAACAGTGCAAAGAAAAAGTATAGAGGAAAAGGGGTACTCCTACCAAAATAACATTCTCCTGCAAGAATTAGAACAAACATTTGCAAGACAAACTTTATGGATGGCTAAATTTACTGAAGTTAAATAGTTGCTTTTATGGGAAACATTTTTACTTGTCTTTCCTATTTGACCAAGGTAGTGAAGTGCCATTTTTGAGCCAATGACTTGCCAAAACAAATAAATGCAATCCACACTGAAGAAAGACTTTCAAAAATGCATACTTCAAGGTTCTACTGTTTATATAGAAACTAGATAGTCCCTCAGAACTGTAACACTTTGAACTGCAGTGCTACAAACAATTTAAGATGACTTCCAAAATGTAGACTGTTTAGTGGTAAATCCAAAGATGTGCAGACTGTAGCTTTATACAACATCAGATGCCTTAGGAAAGTGAAGTTATACAGGTGCAATAATCTTCAAAGTTGTGGACAAAACCCATCTGAATACAATAGCCTAAAATGCACCTGTTTAAGCCAGTAAGTTTAAAGTACACAGATACCTCTGGCAGCATAATTACTTCTGTGTAAAGTAGCCATGGCCTATAATTTTGCAACAGCATCCAAGTGTAGGTCTTCATACTTAACATAAGTAAAGTCCCTTGTGCTAACTTCCACCAAGATGAATTTGCTGTTTTTTAAATTGAAGTGCTCTAGTTTAGTATCACATGAGAGAAGGTTTCACTTAAAAAACATCCTCATACGTTTCTGCAGTTTAACTTAAAAGAAACCCATCCCTGCCTTTATAAGGAAAAAAATAAAATGCTACATTGAGCAGAGATCAGGATCGGTACCTGTAAACACTGTTATTACACTGCATCCATTACAGCAAAAGTAACTTAGACTACAAAGCCACTCCAAACAGTTCAGAACTACTGTGCTGGTTTTGAATTGGTGGCCTCTGTCTACAGGCTTAAAAAATTGAAGCAGAGCTTAAAGCTGCACCACAGAGTTCTCTCAGTGGTGAGAGAACTCACCACTCTGCCAAACATTTCCACATTTATGGACTGAAAAAAAGAAATTACTCTTGATAAATCAAGATATAGTTCTATACATAAAAAGACATCACTGATGTCAAAGTTCAAACTTCCAGTGAAAGACTAAGCAAACCCGATAACTCCCATCAAGTTTACTACTACTACTGCATAAAAGTACCCACTGTTTGTTTAGTTTTCCAGTCATTCTGAGTGAAGGGCAGTATGTTGGTGAAGAGCATGGGTGTTCATAAAACCATTTGTCTCATTTGCAGATAGACTGCTGAAGTCGGCCACTGAAACAGCCATTTTGGCACTGGTAATATGGTGTGTGTGATTCTCGAAGTCCGCACCAAGGTTATTTACAGAGACATCATTCATGAAAGGTTCTGGGACAACAATTCCCATTTTCAATCTCTTTGCAGGTCTTTCTGTCTCCTCACTGCACATGTTCATTTGGTTTAGCTCTGAATGATAAAAGCCAGTCTCAAATAAATGAAAACAATCACTTTCACCATTGCTAGGCAAGTTAAGCATTTCTTCTGTTCCAACAGGCACATGATTAACTGGTGCTCGGGGTAAGCTGTCCATAGGAGGAAAGGCGTCATCCAGGCAGTTCACATGCGAAGTGTGGCAGACGGTAGCTACACTGTTTGACAACACTGGGGAAAAAAAAAAAAAAAAAAGAACAAAATGTAGATGAAATAGTTGTTTATATAGTTACAACAAAGAGTTTAAGGTTTTGTTTGCTTTGTTTGGGGATTTTGCCTTGATTTACCTGTCAACTCATTTGCAGTAATAGAGTTCAGAATGCTTAGCTGTTGATCAGGACTGGTTTCTGTTCGAGTATTAGATGTTAAGGCTGAAGAATATACTGCTCCACCAAGGGCTTCTGCTTCATCTACCAAACGATCCATGTAGTCCCTTAAAGAATATGGCATTCATAATAGGTTATTTAACAGAAAAGCAAGGCCTAAAAATGACGATAGATTTAATTTTAGTTGCCATAGCCACTGCAGCATTACACTGCAACGACAGGAAGAAAGAAAAAAAGTATTTTACATTTGCTCTTGGAATATATTTTCTGTTGCAAATAACGTTTTACTTACGTAACTCCTGGATGATGGTTATATCTCTTCTTTCCAAATCTTGTTTGCTGAGCAAAGTAATCATAACGTTCTGACTTTTTCCACATGTAATAGAAAGCCACACATTCAGCAACCGTTCTAGTTCTTACCTAAAAGAATGCAAGAAGAATTGACAAATTAATGTAAAGAATCATGTTTTGTCATCTCCCCAGTCCCCATATTCCTGCAATATTGTTAGTTTTACTGTTCTAGTATCTAGAACAAACCAATTAAATCAGGAGACTTCAAAAGAGATTTACAGTTTCAAATTTATTTGCAAAGAGGGTGGTCAAACACTGGAACAGGCTTCCTAAAGAATTGGTCGATGCCCCAAGACTGTCAGTGTTTAAGAGGCGGCATTGTGACAATGCCCTTAATAACATCCTTTAACTTTCGGTCAGCCCAGTGGACTAGGTGACTGTTGTAGGCCCCTTCCAACTGAAATAATCTATTTCTTCTAAATAAAGTATTACTTCTGTTCTATTGTATGCATTGTTGTTCGTCTTTTTGATTGGTGGGTTGTTTGTTGGTTTTGTTTGGGTTTTTTTTTTTAAGCTACACTGATACTGTGTCTTCATCTGCAGCATTTCAGTTCATAACCTATAAAACAATTTTTGAAATTATAGGACAGACTCTCTTAAGATGGAAAACACTGAGCAAATCAATGACCTAAGAGAAGTGAAGCAGAAAAGACTTTGGGTACTTAGATCAGCTCATG
>NW_010265019.1:28251-48968 GCF_000690775.1 Eurypyga helias | reverse complement strand
CATTTATTGAGTTAATTTATTTAAGGCTGGGGCATAATTTCTAATAATGGAAGAGTCTCTAGGCCCAGTGAAATTGTCTCCCTGATAGGGCATTAATATTTTAAGAGATTATAATAATCTGTCAATTGATCTGTGTCTTTCAGGGAGTAGATTAGCAGTTATTGATGATTGCTGATATGATTATCTTAAATAAAGCTGGTGCTCCGCGGCGCGCAGCCGTGGGCTGCGTCGCCACGCCGGCAGGGAGGGGGCCAGGGGCCAGGTAAGCGGATGCCAGTGAAATGAGGAGGAGGAACAACCCAGTGTGACTCTGCAGGGTGGCTGCTGGTCCCGCAGCCCCGGGCTCGGAGAGCAGCCGGGGGGAAGCCCGCGGTGCCGTCGTCTGTACGACCGGTGCGGGTGTCCAGAAGGGGTGTGACTTGGGTAGCGCTCCAAGCAGGGAGGTGTTGGACATGTTCCGCAGGAAGTGCCTTCATGCCGGCAGGCAGTCTGACTGTTACTGATAATAGTCAAAGACAAGTAACTTCACCTCTTCCTACCTAAATTTCTGTGTTCTTAGAAACAGAGAACAGTTGCACCATTTCTTGAGTGATTTAAAAAAGCAGAAGAAAAGTCTAAATAAACCCCCATTCTTGTTTGTTTTACTGCGGTATGAACTGGCATCTTGCACTACGACACACGGTGCTGAAGGGCCTTTAGAAAGAGGTAACATAAAAACGAATCCAGGTTGAATACCTTCAGCTAAAGCCCATCTCAGGGGAGGGTGACAGGACCGCTGAGGTCCGGGCAGAGCTCAGTGGGGCACATTCAACCCCCCCAGCCCAGGCTGAGGGTGCTGAAGCAGGGCAGTGCTGTGCCCTGGGAAGGGGGACAAGGTCAGCAAGTGCTGCAAGGCTGCCACGCACTGTTGGTGAGAGCTGGCAAGCCCGGAAGGCTACGGAGGCGCCTTCCGAGCCTGTCACCTCAGCCTGCTGTTCTGGATGGGAGAGCTTCTCAGCTTTCTTCCAGTGCAGCGGGCGCCGAGCCGGTGGGAAGCATGAAATGCCAGGGACTGGAATGTGTAGTGTCTGAACACGGCTGTGTGTTGGGCCGCAGCTCCATTCCCAAATTTTACTGATTCATGTAGAAATTACTCCTCTTTGCAATAGATAAAAGCATTTATCGTTTAGCTACTGAAAGCTGAATCCTGCTCTGAGTCAAATGCTGGGACTTTGTGTTTCCGTGTGCGTGGCTTTTCTGGGGATATTGAGTATTTGGTGGGGAGGAGTTACTGTTGGTGTGGGAGGACGTGCAGCTGCGGTGCAGTTTGACGGTGCTGCCTGCCAGAGCAGAATAAATGTGTCAGAGTGGGCTGTGGAGGCATTCAGGGCATTACACGGCTGGTTTTCCCCTCAGCCTTCCTGCGGCGGGGTGTGTTTCGCTGCCCTGCAGAAATGCAGACTAATATATGTGTGAGATGAATGATTACGTCTGAACTCTGCTCCCCGGGGCCCCATCCGGTATTTTTTTCTCGCGCGCTCGTTTGTCAGCGCGCTGTCAGGCCTTGAGTTAACGCACTACGGGCAGCTCTGTTTGTCCTCACTCCCTCCCTACGACTGCGCCGGGTCCGTTCCCCTCGGCGCGGTGCCGCCGAGCTTGGCACGCCGCAACACCTGTCAAAGTGATGCTGCCCGTCACCCCTTTCCCCCTCAGAGATCAGCGAGTCCCTCCGCTGCTCCTCCCGGAGTGGGGGGCCGGGGCACATCGCACGCGCTCGGCTAAATCGCATTCACTGCTGAGCCGCCCTGCCCGCCACGCACGCGTCTGGAGAGGGTCCGGGCAACGCCACGGAGACCAGCCGGCGCAGCACCGCAGGGGAAACCGCCTCCCTCTGTGTGGCTGTCAGAGATGACCAAGGAAAGCAACCCGGAATTACCCAGCGCCTCTGCAGGTTCCTTATTTTACATTTACCTGCCACTGGCAAGCCTGAAGAAAGATTTCCCCACGCTCACTGTGGCTGTGTCTGCTGTAGCCTTCTGGAGTGTCGGCCGTGCCTTTGGTCTGACAGAAGATGAGAATAATCAGGAAGTGTTGGATGTGTTTTCTCTCTGTATTCCTTTATTTTAGCTTTGTGCCCCCCCAATTCCTTTGTGTCTAAATGACACGCTCTCATTCTTCCTAGATTCTGCTCACGTGAGACTCTTTCCATAATAATTAGGGTTTATTTCCCATTTTCTCCTCTAGCACACCCAGCACTGAGCAGAGCGCTCGGTAAACCCCTTCTGCTTTCTTGCCGTTATCGTAACAAGCACTTACAGTCATTATCCAGTTCGTTACGCGTACAGTTGGGGAGGTACGCGGGGTACACCGCCTTGTGTCCCGCGAGGGAGTTAATCCCGTGCCTGCTTGTCTCCGCCGACGGGAACAAGAATAATTATGTCTCCCATAAAATACCTGCACACACACAATAGGGGAGACTCGCTGAGCAGAACTGCCGGGGTGGGAGGGACCGTGTATATATAGGGTTGCCATTAGAAGGCTGGCAAGCAGAGAGCAAAGTCATAGAAAGCCAGGGTGCCGGGCGCGGGAGCCGCCCGCCCGTCAGCGGGAAGTTGCGGAAGAGGGAACCTTCTGCACCCAGGCCTGGAGCTCTGCCTGCGGCGAGGGGCAGGTTTGCCGAGGGAATGAAACCTGACAGAGCACAGGCTGCGGTGAGCTCACCGATCCCCAGCCCCAGGAGAGACAACTGCAGGCAAGTTTAGATTAGAGCTAGAGTGGAGGGATCTCGTGCAGGAGAGAGATGCCCGGAGCATGCCAAATTTGTCTGTAAAACTGCAATTCTTTATAAATTTTCTGTACATTGTATTTGCTCAAGCAGAGCAAATGAATTGACCAAAGAGAAGCCAAACTTGACATTTTGGAGGAAGAATTTTTTTCACGTAAGTAAATCTCAGAAACCTTCATTTTGATGTAATCTCAGACTTTCTGTATGCGAAGAACTCAGTTCTGCAGGCAGAGCCGTGTACCAGGCTGGGTGGGCAGACACGAGCGTAAGCTGCCGCTTCCCACGAGTAGCTTGAAGGAGGAGAGTTCGCATTTTGCAAACATAGATGCGTTACTCGGGCATGGTTTTAACATTCTTACGTAGGGACTGAATCTAGTGCCATGTAAACCCTTCTTGTATCTTGGAGTTGCTTCCAAATTTCATTGGAATGAGTAAGACAGGAATCAGGCCTGAAGTTTATGGGGCATCATGTAAATAATAGGCCTGGGTTCCCCTCTCTCTCATATTAAGGGCAGTAGTCTGTATAGAGCGTATGTATATAAACGGATGTGCCACTCATGGTACCAGTGCAGAGGAAATTAGAGTGGGGTCTGTATTTTTAAGATGCCTGGTGTTGGGTCATCCCACACAGCCTGGGACTGTCCAGGCGGTTGCCGATGGTCTGCGGGTCCCCCCACCGTGGGAGACCAGCTGTACGTGTGACTGGTCCCTAGAACCTCAACCTGTGTGCTAGAACCTCAGTGGGTCCCCTCCGCAGTGCCCGCTGTTTCGGGAGTTGAGAGGTGATTTGTCATGTGATGTAATGACAGCGACATGGGTGGAAAGAATCTATTCTTCACCACAAGCAGCAGTTCACAGGAGTTCTTGAAGGATTTCTGCAAGTACTGCCAAGTCACCTGTTCAACTGCCCGTGATGCCGGAGAGCCCCTCGGGGCAGGGGGAAAAGCCAACAAGCAGAATAAAGGAGCCAGTGGCTGTCCCTGAACAGCCAGCGCTTGGCACGGGTGTCACACCCCACCACAGCCAGCTCCTGCCGTGCTGGGGCCGGGCTCCCGCAGCCCCTGCTCGGAAAGGCACCTCCTGTGCTCCCAGGCAGAACTGGGCCAGTACCGCCCGGCTAGGCTCGGTCAGGTGTTGAACAGCCTGGTTGAACTCGGATTTTCTGCAGTAGGGAAACCAGCGGGGACAGAAGGTGTTTCAGTTCCAACCTAAACCCAGACTTGCTGAGGTTTTGACAGAAGACAAACACAGGAAAGACTTAACTCAATGCAAGACATTCCTTTCAGTGCAAAATTATGGGCTTTGTTTTACCATCTCTTACTTAACACACTTGAAGTCTCTTCTCAACTTAGTTTAGTCAGAAAATGTTACAAGCAAGAAAAGAGAATTTTTCAGCTAAAAGATCAGAAACAATTAATTTCAGTGTCACCCACCTGCTGGTGCAGGCACTGCTTCCAGATTCCCCCATCCCCTTCTCCCTCCGCCTCTGATGTCCCTTTTCATCCTGAGCAGCCGAGGAGTGAGGTTTTGGATCTCTTGACACGTGACCGGATCCCACCAGCTTTTTAGTTCCGTAATAACGGGATTCATTCTGTAAAAGTTGGTTTTAGTGTTAAATAAGCTTTTCTGTAAGAGTGGCTTGCATAAAAATGTTGCACAAAAACGTTTAACTCCATTCTCTTCCTGCAGTTGCTTTGTATTTTCTTCTGGCCTGCTGCCATAGATTTTCAACGTTCAAAAACCAAAGAGATAGCAATTAATTTTTTTTTTATTTCTGGGAAGAACAAGCTTTAAAGTTTAAAAAAATATTTCAAGTTAAAGTTGAAGGAATTGAGAGGGAAATCATTCTAGATCAACTGAAAATGAAAGCCTTTAAGGATTTGTTTGGTCAGTAAGTTAAAATTTGAACAGCTCTCGTAATAAATCATCAGAATAGCTGACTGTCACAGCAGCTGTCGTGCCATGAACCCTTCCTTGCAAAATGCCCTGCCCACACACATCCCCAGAGCAGTCGTCTTTCAAGATCAGACGACTGCTCACAGGTCAGGCTTGGCAGGGTGGAAAAAGAAACATTAAAAAAGGGAAGACATTGAATCTGTCTTAAATCACTCAAAACCTCTTCTAGAGAAATATGTTACCTTGAAGTGACATTTTGGCACAGCCAGCCAAGTCTGATCCCAAGGTATAGGATGCTTTTTGCCTCTTTCATCATGTTGTAATTGGCAACCACTGCATTCATGTCAGTGGCCAAAGCAAGCCCAGCACAGAACGGTGCGGCCACGAGTCAGTCGTGAAGCTGCAATCTCCTGGTGATGGTGGTGTGATGCTTTCCCCTGGAAAGTTACTCCTCAGGAGCAAATGCGGGGGGCGAAAGGGGAGTCTCTGATGCCGCTCACCCTCTCTCTGTAGCACCATTCCCGTGCACTGGTCGTGTTGACCATGGATGGGCAAAACGCCTGGATAGAGGAAGGGCGGAGAGAGTCAGGGCCGCGCTGGTCCTGCGGCAGAGCCAAGCTACGGCAAAGCCAAACGGTCTGCATCTCTCTGCGTCCGAGATGACTAACCTTGTCATCTCTCTAACCTTGTCTGGGAGTCAAAGCGCTTGTGAAAAGGCCCCAGTGAAAATGGTTGCCTGAAATGCTGAGGTATGCTCCCAGTTGCGTTCGGCTCAGGCAGGCTGAGGTTCTGGGTGTGAGGGTGTCCAGCTCTCGCGGTCTCACTACAGGCAGTGCAGGGGACACACAGGTGAGGCACCTGACCCCAACTGACCAAGGGAGTATGTCACTCCATAGTACGTCATGCTCAGGGCAGAGGCGAGGAGGGGGTCCGGGAGCCATCACTCTCTCCCTCGCTTTCTCTCGTTCACTCCTGTACACTTGCTAACACTCTCCTGACTCCTACGTTAGCTGCTTCGCTAACTCCTGTGCTGGCTTGTTCGTGAGGGAGTTGGTGGGTTTGTTTAGTTTTCCCCGGGCTTGCTATCACTGAGAGGGTTTGCTTGGAATCTACTGTGACAGCGCTTGGCCTGCGGCCCTTGGCCTGCTGTGACTCTCGGGCTCTCTGGGTCTGACTCCCACTACTCAACACCTGTTGTGCATTGGGCCGTGGGTGGTGAAGAATTGTATCATATGTTTTATTTTCTGTTATTTTAATTAATCATTATTAGTAGGTTTTGTATAGATTAATTTAGATTTAATTAGTAAGTAGTTCTTATCTCAATTTTATGAGCTTCCTTATTTCTTTTTCCTTCCAATTCTTCCCCTCCGCCAGTGGAGAGGAGGGGAATTTGTGAGAGCGGCTTCATGGTATTTTGCTAGCTGGAGTTAAACCACAAGGGTCTGCGGGAGGACCCTAGTTGGATCTATTTTACTATAATACTTGCATCTTTGTGTAATTTTCACAGCCAGCAGGGAGAACACAGAGCTGAGCGAGCTGTGACATTCTCAAGGTTTTCATTATCTCTGAGGCTACACAGTTTCTGTACAACTCTGGCAGCAGGAGCCATCCCTGCACCAGGTGTACTACTACCGCCTGCACAACTACTGCTGCTCTGGCGTGGCCTCTGCCCTGCTGTCGCTGACCACAGAACAGCGTCCAGATTGAACAGGGTTTAAAGTTTGGGGTTTTTTTTCTATTAGAGTAAATGGCAATGCTTTACTAGACAGAGAAACATAAACACACAATCTTTTAATAATGTATTCCCAGTATACCGCTGGTAACCTCTGACAACAGCTCCCGCGCTCTAAAAGCAGAATTGCAATTGTATTAACTGATACACTGAACAGCAAACAGCTTTGGTTGTGTTCAGCTCTGGGCACAGTGTCACCTTTTGGTCACCCATCAGTACTTTGGGATGCCTAGCTTCTAGCTCCATTAGGTGCTTATAGATGCCCTGTCGCTGCCGCGCAGCCTTTGCAGTATTTATTACCTTCACAGTCATATTCCAAAGGAGGAAAACAAGATTTTCCTTGTTATGCAAAGAATTAGCAGAGTCACAGGGAAATTCAGGCTGTGTATTTCACTCAGGTCTGTGGCAGCAGCTTTAGATTTATCCCAGGTGGTTTGTTTCAGCTGTCTGTGCCAGGCAGCGGTAGCGCCCTTGCAGTGCACACTTGGCTTCCGTTGTCTGAGGACACTGCAGTGTCCCAGGAAGGCCTTTTACTACATAAGAGGTCTCCATCCATTAGTCAGTTATCAAAATAAATAGAATTTGGCTTGCTTTTGTCAGAACAAGGCCTTAGTAGCGAGGGTCAGATAGAATAAAATGGTTGAGAAACTCACTCTGACGGACCAGTATGCAGCAACCCCAGCGCCTGTGTGAAACACACTCACAGAAGATGCTCGAGTGGGGTTCCACCCCTGAAGTTCGTGAATTTTCATACTTTAAATAAATGCTAATTTGTAGATCTTACTAGAAGTTGTTCTTTAAACTACCTGGACTAATCCTTCTTCTTTCCCATCAACATTGTGTCTAACATTGCTGTGAGCAGGGAAATGATTCTCTCTAGTCCTGCACGATCTCATTATAGTGAGGAGCATGTTCAGAGAAAGGGCCGGAAGTGCAAAGCCTTGTTAGGAATTCAGATTTTGGACAGATATTTGAGCGTATTTGATTTTGAAAAACATCCCTTCTGCAGTGGGATGCGCTGCATTTGTGGTCCTTGAACGCTCGGGTGTTTTTACTGGCTCTGTATAGGCCAAGATGTTCTCCTTGGCTGGAACCCTGCTGTCCCATGGCACAGCACCCGGGCTGGGAAGGCAGGGTGCCCTCTGGGCTGTGGCGAACTGCCGCATGAAGAATCTACCCAAACAGAAAATTCCTGGTATTTGGGTTAGTATGGAATAGCAGGGTTCGAAGCCAAGGCCCTAACTGCCGTGCATGATGAAAAGATCTGAATCTGGGATCCTGCTCTCATGGTGCCAAGGCACGGGGACTAATGAGTCCCACCGTCATTCCCAATTTGTAACAGTATAAACAAGAGGAAGGCTCGTATCCATCCCGGAATGATGTTGCCTGGCCAGTATCTGCAGGAAAACTCTGATGCACGGGGCTCAGTGGGAGTAGCGTGGCGGAGCAGGTCGAGCAGTGTCACATTTCCAGCTCAAGAAGAGGTGTGCGACTGACGCAGCATCGAAGGCAGGCAGCAAAAACGCAGCGCGGGGCAGTGCCCAGTGAAGAGCCGCCCGTCGTTGTGCCTGCTCCAAGGGCAGCATGAGCCCGTCAGAGTCACAGGCCAGACGCCAAGATGTGGTTCCACTCCCAGAAAAGTCAACGAAACCCATTTAAAGCGGAATGATTTCATCCTGTACTGCATGCCGAGCGACTTGCCAACATCACTGGTAACAGCATGGGTTTATCCCAGGAACGAGCGAAGGGAGCGCAGAGCTTCAGCACTTCTGCACGGTGGGGCCTGGGACTGAAAGATGCTCAGTGTGTCATGTGTGGGCAGGGTCTCGCTTGGCTTCAGAGTCTGACTGCCTTAAGGGAACTGCCTAAACACGTCTTGATTTAATAAATCCCTTCCCGTGGTGCCATTCTCAACACCAGCTAATCGCCATCCCATGCTGAAAGAAGAAAAGCCCCATCTCAAACAACATGGCACCTAAATTTGGTGACTGTGTCAGGGACTTCAGGACCTGTGTTACTGAAAGTGTGAAGAGCACAGTGCCGAAAAATGACACAAGCTGGAAAAAAGGGCAGGGGCCACGATGTGTTGGGAGTGTTAAACATCACACAGCGTGTGGTTCTGACTGTGCAGGATTACTTTTCCCTGTCCCCTTCCCTTAAAATAGTTTTTCTTAAACCACAAAACTTTGCTTTTCTGCTTCACAGGCAAGCAGAGCAAATCCAGGAATAATCTCCAGAGATGTCCTGCAGATATTTTTGCTTCCTTGGCCTGTGTCTTTTCCTTCCAACCCAAAGGTAAGCGGCATGTTTGTTTGACAGGCAATGTCTGAATTATGTTTCATATAAATTATGTGGGTCAAAGGGGAACTATTCGTCCAATTATCCAGCTCATCCAAAGAAATGTGGGTGCAGTGAGGGATGCGCCATACGAGAGAGCACCCTGCACAGGTCCCCAAAACACTGTGTACATTCACAGTCCAACCTCTTACTCCCTGTTCAGGACCAGAAGAGTTTGCAGTTTTCACTGGAAATCCTCCTCCCCTCTCCTGGGGTTCCAGCTGGGTGATTTCCATCCCTGGAACTACATACAAGCCCTCATTTTCTTGAATGGTTTATGTTTCTGCTGTGTACTCGGTGGTTCGGTTCTGCTGTAAGGTCCTGTTTGGTCTATAACCTGTGGGAAAGCTCCAAGGATGAGTAACACAGCTGCAGAGGCAACAGAAGAAATAAATTCACCAGAGTTGTTTCATTGCTGAGTTTCTTACTGCACAGACCAGTGGTCCTGAGATGCGAGGGAGACGCAGAGGCACTGCCTCCCACCCTGCCAGCCCATCCCAAAGCAATGACAAGCTCTTAACCATTCACTCCTTAATGAGCACAGGACCACACAGGGACACTGCACCCTAAAACTTGTGCAGCCCACCTGTCTCTCTAGCTCTCTGCACGATGGTGCAGATCTGTGGGCTTCCTGATGTCAGGTGCTGGCTTCACTGCCTGCCCACAGCGTTAATTTTGACGTTGTAAACTGGAGTCGAGCCCTCTGTGTGCACAGCAGCTGGGGGACTCGGCTTTGCTGGTGTCTGTGAAGTGCTGGGTGCTTGCCCTTTCCCTTCCGGTGTACTCCAAAGGTTTTCCTCCTGGCAGCAGCTGTGGGGACGCTGCCTGGCGCTGGAGTATGAGGATGAAAGGTTTAGGGGACTAGTGATTAGGGAGGAGGAGCTGTTGGTGAGTAAGATTTGTCTCTGTCTGTCATAAGCAGGAGAAAAAAGAAATGCCTGTTCCTTAGACAGACTGTATGAGGAGGGGTGGGAAGGGGGAGGCTGCAGGTTCTTAAGGAGGTTTTAAGCACATCCTTAGGCCACTGTGTTAAGGAGGTTTTAAGCACATCCTTAAGCCACCGCATGTAGCTGTCAGCTGAGGTAATTTGCCTTTTCCCACCTCTTCAAGGTGCAGATCATTCAGCCAAGATAAGCAACGTGTGCAAGTGCTACTGATTGCAATGATCTACTTATTTTTAATAAGCATTTTATGCAGTTTGTTTGCTAGTCTGAGCACAAGCTGGAAACACAGCTGCAGCTGCACACCAGAGGTGCCCAGCATGCCGGGCCACAGGTAACAGCACGTGTTTGTGTCCCCAGAAGGTGCTCCCTGGGTCACCTGTCTGACGTGCGTGGCAGCGACACAACATCCCTCCCTGGATTTGAGAACCTCACCATGGGATACAACAAATACCTCAGGCCCTACTTTGGTGGTACGTTGGCTCCGTGCATTTGACTGTTGGAAGGACAATTGGTAATGCCTGTGTGGAGGGAGGGCGTGCTTAAAGCGTTCTTTAGGGTGCCCTGGTTTAAAAGGTGGTGTTCCGTTTAAATTAGCTACCAGCCAAGGCTCCTTTCTGGGCATCCATTGTTGCCTTGAATAGATTGTGCATGCATGTGTGGGGCAGGAGAATGTGTCCATCTATGAGGTTAAGAACAGGGAATTTATAAACTTCGATACCCCTGTGAAGACCCACCAGAGTAACGAAATTCTGCTCCAGTTGTACATGGTTTTGTTTCCAGTCTGACCCTTGGGATTTTCTTGTTCATGTAGGTCTATTTAGCAGATTGTGGCTGTCGAGGAATAAAGCCATTCTCCTTGCCAGAGACACTGACTTTTGACACACACCCTCACTTCTCACTGAAACACAAACTAAACCTGCTCTGAACCCTGGGGAAACTCTGGGGAGCAGGTAGGGAGCACCTGAATGACAGTTGGGCAGTTAGGAACTTCCCTGAGGCTGTTGTTCTACTTGAATCTCAGGTCTCCCACCTTCCAGGGGGGTGCTATTAGCCACACAGGGCGAAGGGTTTCTTGGAATGACATTCAGCACCTGAAAAATACTGATGAAAGTTTAAAAAACAGCTGTGAAAATTGTTATTGTTATTAATTTTGCTTTTCTGCCAGCACCCATTAATGAAACTCTGTTCAGCAGAAAAGCTTCCCATCAGCTTTCACCAGGACTTGGATGTTTCCCACTGTAGCTCCTGCAGACTGACCACCTGCTACTGGCAGCTTTGAGCTGCTTCCTTTTCCCGACCACAGTGACAGATTTCTGGGACAATGCTGAATTTACCAGCTTGTTATGCTTAGAGTGGCTGATCTCAGGGAGGAAGAGGAAAGCTCCTCTAGATCCTGTGACATCGGCAAACAGACTGAATTACCTAGCAGACTGAATTGACTGCACCTACACCAGCCTCGTCCCACCAGAGCCATACACGTTAAACCAAAATGGCCAGGGCTCTGGTTTGCCCTCCGCCACAGGCCCCGAGTCCTCACAGATCTGCTCTTTAATTTGAGTGGGCTTTAAGTGTCTAAACAGCTCTGAGCAAGATGGGGGACATGAACGACAGCTTCTTTTAAAACTGCACGTCTTTTGCCAGGGAAAGGTATCTATAATTCGATGAGATGCTGAGAAGGAGTGTCAGCAAGTCGCGTGAGGAGAGGCGTTGCTGTCTCATCACCCAGGGCGCCAAGCCCTCCCCACACCCCTCTTCTACCGGGGAGCCCCCGCACGAGGGCTGATGGGGAGAACCGCTTGGTACAAAGCTGACCGTTCTCACCGCTGCGCGGGTGACAAGGGACAAAGTGGCCCTGGCTGCGGGCAGTGCCGCCGAGACGCTGCGGATCTGCACAGCCAGTGCTGGTGGATATTTGCTCTCCGTGACCATCACCAAATACAGAACTCTGCTCCCTAACACTGAAAACTTCATTTTGGGTCATGATGTCATTTGTGAGTGTAATGCTCTGTCCCTTTGGGCTTCTGCGGTGTAGAGAGCGCGGTGTGTGCGTGGGACGCAGCGAGCAGGGCCCACCCTGCCCGGCACCCTGCCTGCTTTTACTGTGCCTCTCACTCTTCCTTCCACCCTGCTGTAAGCTTTTCTTTCCCTCCACAGGAGAACCCGTTCAAATTGCGATGAGTCTGGACATTGCAAGTATTTCTAGTATATCCGAGAGCGACATGGTGAGTGAAAGAATTTTTATTTTATAAGAGAGAAGAGTAGGATCTGCCTCAGAGACTTGTCATACATTCCTGTGTGTTCAGCGCACAGACTGTCATATTCAGGCTGCTTTGCCCTTTTTCAAATATCCAGAGAACATCTTCCACAGCTGGTGAGGAGTCTGGTTCCCTCCGCTTCTGATAACAGCTAGAACACTGATCGCTGAAAATTCCTGTTTCAGGTTGACCAAAACTATGGGCAACTTGGGTAAATTCAGCAAATAGTTTCCCTCCAACCAGTCAGAAGTGCAGTCAGGAGCAGTTTCAACACTTCATTTCAGCACTTTCAAGAACACCACTGACTTTGGTTTTTCCTCCTTCCAAAAAATTAAACAAGTGCACTAAATAAAATACTGTAACTTTGATAAAGCCTTTGGGGAAGGGACAGAACCATCAAAATCAATTAGTCACATAACTCTAACTTAATTAAAGGGCCTTGTAAAATAGCTTCTGGAGTTTTTCTTCTTGATGGTCCCTTTAAATTGCTCTGACCACATGGCAAACGTTGCAGAGGCTTGCTCTGTGCTTCCATAAAAGCTGGAAACGAACCGGGATTCTTCACTTTCGTCACTAAGGTAATTCACTGTACTGAAAGCCGTAATAGTGCATTATTTGACGTGTTTTTTCCTGCGTCCCAGGCTGAGACTAAAGTTGCAAAACCTAATGCTGACACTCAATGCTTACTTAGGTGTTTTCTCGTAAAGCATTTTACAAATTGCAGATCAAATGACACCGAACTGCTTTGTCCCCCACGGAGGGCAGCCTGTCTGTGGTAAAACATAGCGCCTTCGCGTTGTTAACACAATCGCCTGTACCCCTCTCTGACAGGGATGTTTGGAAGACAAAAGGCATTACTGGTTGCATTTACTTCATCCATAAGGAAGGAAGGGAAATGGTACCACAGTGCCCTGTCTGTCCAGAAGGCTCAGTAAGGAATTACCTTTTGAGCAGAGTACTGCTTGTCCTTTTATGATGGGGCACCGTGAAAATATTCCAGTCACTGCAGATAGATCTTGGCAGGCTAAACTCAAGTTAATCCTTGTGTCCTTAGATTCAAAACTCCTATTAAAAAAGATGCTACAAGTTTTGTTTTTTCATTTGTTTGGGGTTTGTTTTTTAAGACCTTGGTGAAAGCACAGGCTGGATTTGCTTACCTTTTTTTCTCCCAAGCGCCAATGTCTCTTTCATGGTCACATTTGTAGTATGTGTGTAGCTTTCCAACTGTAGACAATGACTTATTTTTAATGTCAGTGACTTGCTGAGGGGCCTGAAGCGTGCACTTCCCATCTCTTTTCTTCTCTGCAAATGAACACAAAAATAACAGTTACAGTAATTGCTCATTTTAAAAAAAAAGGTACTATGCATGTAATTTCTAGTATTCCAACACTACACCTTAGAGTGTAAGTATATGCAAAATGTAATACAGTAAATAAAACTGATGAAAATCTATCAGATTCACTGCATGAACTTGAAGCTGAGCTTTGAGAGGTTGAACAGCTGTGTGTTCTGCCTCTCATCCACCTGGCACACCCACAGCTATGCTGCGCTGGTGTTCTGGACCTGTGTCCTCAGGGCTTTTCCTCTCTTTCCCAGGATTACACAGCTACTATATATTTGCGGCAGCGCTGGACAGACCCCCGCTTGGTCTTTCACGGCAACAAGAGCTTCACGTTAGATGCTCGTCTAGTGGAATTGCTCTGGGTGCCAGACACGTACATCGTGGAGTCAAAAAGGTCCTTCCTGCACGATGTCACTGTGGGGAATCGTCTCATAAGATTGTTCTCTAATGGCACTATCTTGTATGCCTTGAGGTAAATCAACCTTTGGCTTTGCTGCTGCTGAGGGTTTATGCTGGACAGGAGCAGATACCAATTCTTATGGGTAATGAGTGTGGGGTCAACGAGCCAACTGTGACCACGCTCTTCTGACCCATTGTCCCTTGTCCTGGCCACCTGGAAATGGTGCAGGATTCCCCATCATGGTATGTGCTGTGCCCTGAGCACGGTGCCTGCTCGGGAAGCTCAGCAGTTTAGATGTCGGATGGAGGCAAGGGGGGACATCACAACAGTAAAGGTTTAACAGGTACTGGGAAAGGAAAACTGTTTGTTTAGCCAGCGCCATGCAGCCGTGACTTCCGTTTCCCAGCGAAAAGCCTACCTGTACGTGCGCTGCAGAAACGCGTGCTGTAAGCGCGTCAGCAGGTCACAGTGCCACCTCTCATGGTAACTGTCCGCCAGGAACCTTCACTGCAGAGTAAAGCTGCAAAGTAAAACTCGTTCACCCTCCACGTGAGAGCAGGCCAGAGCGCGTGTGCAGTTAGCTGCTGTGCCTCGGGTGACAAGCCGTGAATTCTTACAACCTGCAAACTGTAGCACCCGAAAACAGGCAAATCTCCGCTAAATGTCCCAACGCAGCACAGCAAAATTCCTCCTTCGGTTACGTTTTCGTTCGTGTGGCTGCGGGGAGCAGATCTTTCTAAGGAGGGTTCTCTCTGATGACGTCAGTCCATTTCTTAGGTCAGAATTATCTGAATGGCAGAGTGGGGTCTCTGCAGCCTAGCTTGCTAGTGAGGTATTATGTGCTTTTATCGCAACTGCCAGAGTCCTTTCTCTTCCTACAGAATCACCACTACTGTTGCTTGTAACATGGACCTGTCAAAATATCCCATGGACACACAAACATGCAGACTGCAGCTAGAAAGCTGTAAGTGTAACAGTCTAGAAAAACTGACCCGGCTTTGATTCCGTGTGTTCACGTGTGAGTGTGTCTCTTGAATATTTGGCTTCGTCACAGTGGCTTTCTGGAGTAGGCTTGGAGTCCTGCAACTGCTCATGTCCAAACGAAAACAACTTTGCTTCATCATTCTTCAAATGCTGTGTTGTAATCCCCAGTTTAGAGGATTCCTGACGCTGGGCATTTTAGACAAAAGGAGTGGTAATAAATAATGTTTTTATTAAAGTGTGGATAGTTTAAATTGCACAGAAAGGATGAAGTAATAAAGGCTGGTTTACCAAATTAGGTCCCTTTTGCACACACAGCTTCTTCAAAACTAACCTGTGGGGTAAGTGCATGGGACGGAGCACAGCAAGGAGAACGTTGCACGTTTTTAGGTGTCTACCACCTGTTGCACCTCCCAAACCTCCACCGTAACAGGACGGTGCGAGGAGTCTGAGTTGAATGTGCCTCGCAAAGTCATGAACTGAAACTAAGGCCAAGCCCGACTTTGGGGTATTTGCTGCTCCACGAGGGGTCTGTTACAGCGATGCAGGTGATGAGACCCTCCTCCACAGGACGAGTCTCAGCCTTGGAAGACTCAAGAAAAGGAACAATCAGGGAGTCCTGCCCTCAATTACATTGACAGCTCAGTGGCAAAGCTGGCTGGGGAATACTCCAGGAAAATTTAGGACGCTGCAGGGCTTTTAGCCAGGAGCCTGGCAAGCTCCTGCGAAGCTCCCCAAACCAGTGACCATCTCCCACTTCACGTCACAAAAAAGAAGCATCTAAAATCTTCATACTGAAAAGACCAGGTTCTAACTTCTGGGGTTGCAGCAGGAAGCACCTAGGGAAGCACATATTATTTTCACATTAAAATCATATTAGTTCACCATGGTTAACTTTATTACAAAGAATAGCTCCTGAAATAATAATGATTGGCCTCTTCTGCTAAAGCATAGCTTGTTTGGGCCTGGTTTAAAAGTGATTGGGTCCTACATCATGCTCAGCTGCTGTATAATTCCAATGAAATTACATGCATATTGCCCACTGGAGATTTCATTAGGATAAATGCCCAGAAATAATGCTATTTAAATATACGCCAGATGAATTAACAACAATCTATCATTTATTATAAAATTTTCCTGAGTAACCCCAATTTATAAAACAGCTTAGAAATTTTGAGAAGTCACGTGCTTAGGATTCTGCTCAAGGATTCATACCCTGGACACCTAATTTAGGAGTTCATCACACACAAGCTCTGGTAATTTGTGTCTAATAAGAAAACACAATTAGGTAGGAATAGAGCTGCATCTCATTCCTTCTACCAGGACGAAGAGGCTGTTATCAGAATCAGAGTGTCCCTACTCATTTTCGCAAAGAAGGGCACTTCATAAGAGAGTCAAATTAGTGAGATTGATGGGCTTGTTTCTTAAATTAAGTGCAATTTTTGAAGTGAGTGGCAGGCTGGTGACAGTACAAGCTTTAATCCTGAGACCGAGGTACTCCTCAGCCCAACCTGAGGTCACGTTATCCCGTCATTTACACTCCTGGAGGCAGTTACTCAGCTGGCATACATGAAGTTTACTGATAACTGCTTGAGCTGTTGATTTCATCTGTCCCAGCATTTTGAAGCAGGAATTCAGTGTTACCTAAATGTTGGATGCGTTTATTTGGCCTCAGAAACTTAAGCCTTTGGGGGTAGGAGGAATGATTTGTAGAAAAAGCTGCTTTTCTGACCAAGTTTCCTGGACAACACATGCCCAGTCAGAAGAGCCTGGTTTGTAACCAGATAGCAGTGTCTACCCCAAGCTCTTGACTAACTGAAAATGCCTTTTCTGGGTTTTTTAGGCGCTTGAAGTGGTGTTTCAGTGAAATGTGCTTCTGCCACCTGCTAAGGGGCTTGATGGGATCTGTATTCTATTTTTAACTGCTGCGTTTCTCCTGCTCCCCTCTCATGACTGAAGAGACGTGTTCTAGGGTTGGTCGCTGCAGTGGTTTTATCCTGCTGCACTTAATCAATCTGTGCATTACAGGAATACGTTATTTTTTAAAATTTAAAATATTTTAAAACAGAAATACCCCATGTAAATGACCGAAATAGGTTCTTGGCAGCCTTGTTATGCATCATTCACAGTGGCGTGTGTTCCTGTTGAAGTCTGAACTGAAGTCTGAAGGACTGAAAGTACAACCGTGGAAGAACAGTCAGTGTCCACCCGTAGGCTGACACAGTGAAGAGGGTCTTTGTGCAGGCTGCAGTGCTTGGACGCTGTTTCTGTTCCCACGCAGGAGACGGGGCAGGGCAGTAGCTGGGCTTTTGCTGGCTAAGCCACAGTAATACGGGTCTTTATGTTCTCCTTAGGGGGATATGACGAAAACGATGTCACCTTTGCGTGGCTGAGAGGAAATGACTCTGTCCATGGCATCGAAAAGTTGCGGCTCTCTCAGTACACTGTGGAACGTTACTATACCCTGGTCTCGAAGTCACAGCAGGAAACAGGTAAATCCGTGAAAGAGAAAAGCAAGAAAAGCTCTCAGGTCTTTCCCCTCCCACCTCCCCTCCCTTCTGTGGGCCAGTATCTTTTGACTCAAGCCTCACCCAGCAAAGTCTTTAGCAAATCTTAATGTCACAAAAAGAGATGAACGGATGGTGAAATGCAGTTAGTTGAAATGAGGATATTCTGTAAGACAGAAATCCATGGAAAGATGGGATTTTTAATACACTATATGTGCTTGAAGGATTTTCAGGTGGTTATTTGTTTGTTTTTAATTCTCCACTTCTTTCCTTTCCCACACGCACCTGAAGAAACTCTCTCCCTTCTTCCCAGGTGTGCAGACTATAAATACTGCAGAGAGCCATGTTTACTGTAACTGGGAGTAAAATTCACTTTTAAAACATACTTTTGTTTGTAAACCACAATTCTAACATGATGGAATAAGATCCCTTTGTACATCAGAATTCAATGTCTTTTTCATTATCAGTGTAAATACTCTTCTCTCCAATCACAGACGCTGTGAAAGGGGCCAATACTTCCTCAAAATGGCCAGGTTTTAAAAATAACAATGTTTTGTTGTTTACGGCAGTGTACACAGCCCTTGAACAACATGGGGTTTGTTTCTATGTTTTACAGGGAACTACTGTTTAAACAGCAGAAAGATGTCCTGAAAATACTAGCGAACCAGCCCCGGAACCCTCATGTTAGTACTACAGCAAAGGGAGTTTTAAAAATTGACTGAAATTTTTTGGGCACAAAAAGACACAGTTTGATATCCAAGATCACAAATTACTAATGGATACAGGGGGTCTAATTCCCTGTGATGAGGTATCGGGATGCTCTGGGATGTGAGCCAGAGCCTGCTGAAACGGAGAGAACAATCTTCTGTTTATTTCTCAGCCAGCAGATAAGACCCAACTTGGCAATGCCCCTTCAAAGCGGCTGTTGGGAAGAATGTGCTGTGCTGGTATGAGAGAACAGATGAAAGCATCGGCCCCTCTGTAGTCCCAGTTAAGGCACTGGTATAAACTGTTTCCACTGTGGATTAAGCTCAGGAGCCCCTTTACAAGCCAGACGTTGCTTTAGATGTCTCTAGTCAGTGATGCTATCTGTGTCCTCTCGCCTAGGACACGTAAGAGCTCTGAGGCAAGAGGTCAGGCTTGTGTAGGAACACATCTCCCATGATTGCAGCGTGGCTCTGCTGAGGTACCTCAGCTGAAGAGCTGGTGCCGGGCTGTCCCAGCTTCTCTTCAAGCCTTGGGAATCTCATGTTCGGTGTCTTTCTTCCTTTCATTAACAGGCAGTTACCCACGCCTGATACTGCAGTTTGAGCTGAGGAGAAATGTCCTTTACTTCATTCTGGAGACCTATGTGCCCTCCACTCTGCTCGTCATGTTGTCCTGGGTTTCTTTTTGGATTACATTGGATTCAGTGCCTGCAAGAACCTGCATTGGTGAGTTACTGCCCGAGGAAGGGAGAGGATTGAAGCAGGCAGGGGAGCCTCTGGGGGCTGGGTGGTTTTCTCGAGCTCTCTGCCCAGTGCTAAGTGGTCTGCTCACGTTCTTGTGGCACAGCTGGGTTAGCAGTATGGAGCACGGGTGGTATGTTGTGGCTGGCACGTTTGCCCGCCTGCGGAGCTGTGTATGGCCAAGGCTGCCAGCAGATTCACAGCAGAGGACAGAGCACACGGCCTTTGTGACGTGCTTTGGAGGGGACGGGGCAGGGAGGATTTTTTACTGAAGGCAAGAAAAAGAAGTGAGCCAAGTACCTACTGGAGCCAAGTTGTCAAAGGCAGGGAGAGCCTGTGTGGAGCTAGTAGCTAGCACTACAAAAGAATTTTAGTTGCTGGATGATTTGGATTTGATAAGGAGTGGTGTGCTCTGTCTGGCTAGCAACAGAGCGCAACAACGTGTGCGGAAGGGTAGGCCAAGCCTATTCCAAAGCGTCCACAAGCGAAGGTCTTTCCTTTTCTACTTTCCCAGGAGTCACTACCGTGCTTTCCATGACAACTCTGATGATCGGCTCGCGAAGTTCACTTTCGAAAACCAACTGTTTCATTAAGGCCATCGATGTTTACCTTGGCATCTGCTTCAGCTTCATCTTTGGTGCCCTTGTGGAATATGCAGTGGCTCACTACAGCTCTTCCCAGAAGTGTGCAGATAAAACACCGCAAGAGGTAAAGTCTTATCTACCTTGATAAGCCAAATGTGCTAGATTCAGTCAGGAAAGGGTTAAATCTTTTTACCGTGGCTGCTAGAAAGCTGTGTTCCTGGATGCAGGGAGCAGTTAAACCACGACACCCAGTTATCTGGGATTGGCAATAATTAGTTCTCCATTAATTGAATAAGACAGACATGTTACACATGAAGTAGCAATTGCTTCTCCTAAGTGTCACTAAATCTAAGTTTTTGTGAGCAACAAACATGTGAATAGCCCTAGGCCGCTGTGTGTCTGACAGACGTGTGCCAGCTGAGAAAGCAGCACCGTGTCTGACGTCACGTTACGCTCACAGGACCACATCAGAAAGGCACTTTGGCCCACCTCTAGAATCGGGTCTGTACCCTGAGCTGAGCTTATGTGAGAGCATGAAGCACCTCTGTCCTTTCCAAATGCAGCCAAAGAAGAGCCAGTACAACACACCTCTTTGCTTTTCTATGGAACAACTCTGATTAGGGCACTGATCCGGGAGGTAATTTCCTCTACCAGAGGAAAGCTGAAAGTTTCTTCCTCCCTTCCCAGAAGACCATACCAAACATCAGGACCACAGTGTTCTGTGGGAGTTGTGTGAGAGGGTGAACTGTTCAAAGTGCTCTGCTTCAGTATGAGAAATTAAATATTCATATACGATTATAGTCCAGGGGTCACCGAGAGCCCAAATCCTGTCAGAGGGAAAAGAGGTTTCCCACCTCGATGCTGAGTTTCCCAGCCGTGCAGTTACTGGTGGATGTGAAGAGGTGGATGTGTTGCAGGAGATGGATGTTGTGTTGCTCAGTGACACAGAGTTGAGACCTGCTCAAAGATCTCAAAATACCTCTGGAAATGCAGGGGTGGAAACCTAGGAATCTCTTCAGGCACTCCTACACAGTAGGCAGCAGCGGGAAAGCATGTTTGAATATTGGGATGAACACATATAAAGCTGTGTTCTTTTATCTTTATCCTTATGGTTTCCCTATTGGTTAAAGCATGTTTCCTCTGCAGAAGACAAATCCTAAAACTAGCTGTACGCTCTTGCTTCCTAGGGGCCTGCAAATGAACTCACTAAAGAAATGGAAGAGGTCAACATCACTGACATTATCAACAGCTCCATCACCAGCTATAAACGGAAAATCAGCTTTACAAGTATCGAGATCTCCAGCAATAATGTTAATTGCAGTGACTTGACCATGAAAACTCATGAGAAAATCAAATGTGTCTTGAGAAACAAAATGCACAGGATCATTAGTTATTTCACAATTCAGAACCCCAGCAATGTCGACCACTACTCCAAATTGCTGTTCCCTTTGTTTTTCATGCTGGTCAATGTGTTTTATTGGGCTTATTACCTATATTTTTAGTGGAAATGAGTCACTTCCTGCTTCT
>NW_010265019.1:27243-28236 GCF_000690775.1 Eurypyga helias | reverse complement strand
CAGGAGAGGAATCTTGCCAGTGGGCGTCTAGGTATCTAACCTCAGTGAATCCAACGTGGACAAAATGCTCTGTGGTGCTTTCTGAGATACAGAGCACAAGAGCACGTGAGGTGCACAAGACACAGCGCTTTGGTGCTTCAGCATTAGCAACATTGACTCTGGGCAACCGAGTTCAGCTGAGTGGCTGTGCTGGGCTCCTACCTGCTTTCCATCCCAGCATCCAGCCTCTCACCTGGCCGGAGATGGGTGTGTCGGACTGCGCAGGGCAGGGGGCCACAAAGCACTGCGGGTGCCAAGGTTATCTTGGTAGTTTGAAGCAGGTCAAAGCCTTCTCGTTTAGATCTCTGAGAGGATGTAGGATTATCGTTGTTATTCTTCGTTTGCCAGAGCTAACAGTAACGGGGCTGTGACTGCTGTCTGAATAGCTGCTCTGTTGGTAAGAGAACCCGAAGGCAGCAGCGTGCCACGCGCGGAGGAACGGCTCCTGTGCATGGTGCTCCCTTGTCCCGGGGGGGATGCGGTGCCAGACCAGTGATTTCAGCGCTGCTGGCACTGGCGCAGCGCTATGCCTTGTTGCTTTTAATACCTGCCAGACTTGTTGAGGCAATCCTCACTTGCTGAAGTTATCCATCCCTGACACAGACGGAGGGCTTTTTATTGTGGAGCTGCATTTTTTCAGACGTTTGGGAACACAAAATAGAGGCGGCAAAATTGTTTTGTAACCCGTATCTTACATTCTTCCTGCTGTGCTGCTCTTGAACAGATTCTACTGCCTTCCACGCTTTCCTCACAAACTCTTTGTCATCCTGGGGAGCGCCTCTTCAGCTTTCACTGCTGTCAGCAGCTTCTTTCTTGCCAGCCCTATGCAAGTGCCAATTTGTCACCCCTCTTTTATGTGGCCGTGCAGCTGGGACAAGTCAGCAGCGCTGCTGGGTGAAAACCCCATGCGTGGGCTGAGGTACGATGAGCTACATCAGCCTTTATACTCTCTCT
>NW_010265019.1:25585-27212 GCF_000690775.1 Eurypyga helias | reverse complement strand
GAGTGTTATGTTTCTGCAGAAATTCAGACTCGAAGTGGGCTCCGGAAACTGCCGTCAGCTTTGTTTATCCTGCAGTCAGCAGGACTGAGAGCTTAGTTTTAAAAATACATTGTGTGGCACGCACACACTTAGGTTTGAGAACCAGATGCCACTTGGTACTATCCAGCTTAAGGCTATTGGAAGTCTTTATTCCCTGATTTTAACATGAATGGTTTATGGCATTTTCCCTCCTCCCTTTTGGTCTATGCAACTTTCCTAAGTTGTAATCCTGCAGTTCTGTAGGCAAAACTGTAATTGCCTGCCGTGGCTACCATTCGGCAGGAGGTTTGGCGGAGTGAGGCCTCTCAGCACGTAGCTTATATTACAGCCTCACGCACACGGTGTTTGCTTAGTGTAAGAGTCTCTTACTGGGGGTTCCTACAGAAGGTGGGCAAACACGTCAAACTATCGATTTCTTACTTAATAACTTTTTATCGAACCGCTTCGCCACACTGTATTGTGAAGGAGCTAAACCACATATTCATAAATCATAGCTTTACAAAGAGCAGCACAAGGAGACAAAGGGGAACAGCCTGACAATGGCAAGTGAATAAACACAAGCTCCAATAATGAAATGTTGGCGTGTATGTACTGGCATTTAAAGTCCATTCCATAAAATGTAATAAAGTGAATGTTTGTGATATGAACACAAACCCCCGGAGAGATCCTCTATTAAAAAAATCATTACCTTCTTTCAGTGCCGGTTTCTTTCTTTAAAACCCAACTAAAATGCCCTAATGTGTTCTACCCCAGCCGCCCAGCATTAATGTTAACAGAAGGAATTTCTTTGTTACGTTATAGCAGACTGCCTCTCTCAAGGCCTGTTTTCATTAGAGGCAGCTTTCATTACAACTTTGCTGCTTTGGAGATGCTCAGGACTGAGTTATACCTCTGTGCAGCAAAATGGTTTTTATTGACCCAGCCTAGCGAACAGCATGTTGTATTGAAAAGTGTCAGCTCTGTGTATTGTCACTTCTTGCTGATTTGGGTACCTTCAAGAAGGAATGGAGGGACAGAAGGTAGTAGGGGAAGGAATTGCTGATTTGGGTACCTTCAAGAAGAAATGGAGGGACAGAAGGTAGGAAGGAGGTTGGGCGGTGGGGGAATTGTGTGTGTGTTCAGATACCTCATGGGAGGTACCTTCAAGAGCTGTTGGCTTGGCCAGGGGAAACATCTTAATGCAGAAACGCTTAAGATCTAGGAAGTATGGACTTGTGCTATATTTGCTCCTACATCTAACTTTCTCTCAGCTGGACTTCGCCACTTTCATACACTTCACATAACTGTCTCCCTCAACAGCCCTGCTGTAACACAGGATACTACTCTGGCCTCAGTGGGGTGCACAGAGGATGGTTGTAAGGCCATTTCAGCGGTCAAACCAATGCCCAGCACGGACCAGGTATGGAAAGTAGGAGACAATGCAAGCAAGCCACCCAGCCTGTATCCTACTGCAGGTGCGTCAGGCCTGTCAGAGACATCTAAATTAATCTTTGCTAATACATCCTACAGCAAAGCAGGTCAGCTTAGCCGCACTGATGTGCTGGAACAGCCTGGTGTTATCACTGGCGTTGCTGTCATCCCCCACACG